>NW_026848861.1:0-12484 GCF_030435595.1 Desarmillaria tabescens | reverse complement strand
GCGTTCGCACAATATTCCTTCTGGTCCGTGAGCTTTTACCAAATATGTGCTATCGGAAAATCTCGATCAAAAGCTCATGTTTTCTCATGTCAATGCAACACAGATGTACGATTTGGAATAAACAAAATTTGACATCATTCACGCAACGATTACCTGCAGACGTCGATCTGTACGCTCTTTCCTTGCTCTGTGTATTGGGCATACTATTTCCTATCCTCCACTTCGGGGAATTGTCATCGACAATTAGTAAAAGCCGCCGCAACCGTTATGTATAACTTTGAAGCTCAGCAATGGCACGAATTTCGTGCGGAGATTCTAGATCTCTGCTTAAGAGAGTTATTCTGACTTGTCGCTTTCACATGTTCCATGCGATGATATAGAGAGGTTGTCCGACGGTCTATCTGCTCTGTAGTTTTACACAGTATTTTCGATGAAGTCTTGGGATATGCCATTTACATCTGATACGAACAGGAATACCAGGGGAGAGGAAGGCAGGCCATCTAGAAATCAAACTCACGATAATGTGAGCTCGTGTACCACGCACTTGTTTCGGATAACGTATTGAACAGATCCCTTCCTTATAGTCCTCCGCGATCACGCCATCTTTGAAGCTCAAGTACAAGATGGAAACGACGAAGTACGAGCCAACACATACGACTCTGCAAGCCAGTATTGTAACTTATCCCAATTTCTATGCTGATAAGCGCACGGTAAGTTTCCATTTCAAGCGAACACCTCTGTCTAAGTGAACCAGATGTCGGACTGGGTGTATGACCCTTCATCCGTCCCCGACTCCATTCCTGATGTGGACGAATCTGGTCTGGCTGCCAATGTCCTTCTTGTCCCGGCTCCTGTAAGCGCAAATTTCCTTTCCCATCATTCCTATTGTCCGACAGCATTTCAGCCAGGCACAGGCGCCAACCTCCCGTCGGCTTCGTTATGGCAAACTTTATTTCAGCCGACGTAGAGGAGTGTGCCTCATGGATTCAAGACGGCCCTCAGGTCAATGACCTTTTATTAGAATTCTATACCCCGCCACCCGTGAGCGATGTTTGGTGTATTCACATTATTGTTGTGCCAAATCTTGCAGCAGGCATACCAAGAAATTAACGCCATCTCAACCAGGTTCAACGCAGATTTCATGCACAACGGAATGCTCCCAGATACTCGGCTCGTCTCCTCCGACCTGGTTCTATTTCTCGCCCATCGTCACATGCTCGTCGATGCAACTACCAATCGATTTAATGCCCTCTTGGACAGTCTCGGGTCCTTTACTATCGTCCCGGAGACGTCTGATTTTCTCAATATCATACACGCCATCTACGGACTTCCATGCTCCCAGTTCCAGCCCACTATTGACATGCTGATGACCGCAGTTTGCCTCCTCCCAAAGTACGGCTTACAGCCCAAGAAGTACATCCGACCATCGTCGCCGCTATTCAACGATATTCATTACCAAATGCCGCTCTCGCCACTTATGACATACGTTGTAGCGTCGAACTATGAGCTTGAAGAGCTTGCCGTCATGACGTCGGCTCATCTCCTGTCGTTAGATACATCTACCATCGGCGACGACATAGTAGAGTTCATCAATCCAGTATACCTCAAGCGCCTCTTTGACTTGCAGCAGAGGCGTGTCGATACGCTCAAGCGTCTTTTTGCTGTTCCTCCAAACCCACATCCTTCGACCTCACTGCAACTTTATAGCTCAAAATCTTTGACTAGAGCGTGGGATCTGTATACTGCTCGTCTGCTGTGGGATGCTCGAGCAGGTGAGATACACGTTTTTCGTCCTTGATTTCAATCTGGATGCTCGGCAGATATGACTGTGGGCACCATTGAGCGTACGTACCGGACGCTTGACGACCACGTTGCATGCTTCGACTGCAAGTGTGCTCTTAGAGAGCGTGTCAAAGGTATCGTTATTGAATGGTCAGAGCAACAGGTAGGTCACTGCCTTTATTACAGAGTCCTCATCCATAAAACCGTCTCCCCCGTTACAGCGAACAATTTAGCTGATCGGTGTTTCTGTTCTGTACGAGTCCAGTATCCATGGCTTATCAGGCCGGAAACGTTTATCGACCGTAAACGTTGTCATGCGGCTACCTCGAGTCCTCGTTCCCATAAGTATCACTTGGCAAGTTTTTTCATCATCTGGGTTCCTTCTTCCCTACTACAATCCCCCCTTACGTACGAACGGGATAATATTTGGTTGGTAGAGCATATCTTTGGAATAGTTAGCGATTTATGTGCGAATAGGGATAAGTACGTACCGTCAAAACGGAAGCAAAAGATCCAGATATAACCGCTCATTACAAACTCTCGTCAAATTGGTAGCCGACTTCCAAGGACTGGGCGGAGAATGTTTGTCGTCAAGGAAACTAGCTAGGACCGAGTGAAGAGCTTCAAAATGGCACACAGCAATATCCATGAGTCGAAGCCAGGAGTAAAAGTTAAATTGAAAGGCCCGTCGCAGAAGGCCGGTCACGCGCAAAAGCCGTCAATCAACGCCAGCCTCGACTCTGGTTAAGCTCATCCCTTGCAGTGCCAGTCCAGAGATCGCCTTCCTCCACGGAATCCAATCAGAACTCCAGACGAGCACAATGGCAGCGAATGGCTCGACAATGCGGGAAATTCGTCAGAGGAAAGGCGCATACATTCAGAAAAGGAACAGCGAGCAATTCCAGGTACACTACCCAGTCTGTAGTACTAATGGCAGAGCTTTATGTCGTCCCCGGCGTCGGTGGTAGCTCCCTGCTCAACTGGACCAGTAGACTCGAAGAGAGGTGGAAGAAGAGCAGTAACAGAAAACTGGAACGAAAGCAGGAGGCGACGTTGGTGTCGACCAAAACATTCTACTCACCAACATGGACCTCCGCAAAATACCGCCTTTATCGTCATTCCCGGCCGATACCAATCAGCTGTCTTACGGACCTTCAGCAGCTGCGCGCAGAGTGTACGGCGACAGCGGTATCTTCGGTAGCACGTAAGGGCTTGTTGATTCTACGGCACCATGATTGATAAAAGGGCGGGTATATCTGTGAGCAGCTAGATTTTCTGATGTGAAACTCGTCGAGACCGTTTTCTTCGACCGATATAGACTATTCCAACAGTAGCCATGCAGGAGACAGGCTGCTCGTCGAGATGAAAGAGGACCTCGTCAGTGATTGCGCATCTAACCAGCCAACTACCGCCTTTATCGTATTTCGTATTGACAACGCGCCTCGTCTTTCATCCGCCCATGCGGTAGTAGTACCTGGAAGACCCTACTACCAGCTTGGAACGTCGACAAGCCTTGACCACCTGGAATCTCGGACCCCTTCCAAGGGGTAGCAGTCACTCGTGACTAGGCGGGAGGATACCCCGGCGATGCCAACAACCCGTTCTCCAGAGTACGACAGAAGGATGGAATATGGTGGTCTCGTTTTGCACGCCCGGCCAAAAATGCCTGTGCTCAGCGACAGCAATCCTGTCTTGCATGCTTTACAACGAACACCTCCTTCAATGAGATTGGGGCACAAGACATCCGAGGTTCAAAACTTCCCGCTCCTATGACCCTGCACTCAGAGTCATAGCTGACTTCTTTCTCGATTCCAAGTCGCGCACGATATCTCTTCTCGAGCTCATTCCGCTGCCATTCAAATATTCACGTCGTAACGCTTGCAGCGTATCAGGCCCCCTTCTAAAGTATGAAAACCTTTCGTTCCCAGATCAATCAAACATACCTATCATTGCTCTGAATCCGAACGATGACACTCCGGGAATAATGCGCATATATGCGTGATGTTCTGCGACGACGTTGATCAGGATGTAAAAAGGTCAATGCGGCGTCTTTGCCGCACTGAAACCTACTGAGTTACATTCACTCAAAGGTTTCGCAGTGGGTGCGCTACGATATGATCTTGCCAGCTGCTTCATCCGAGATTCGGAACCCTGCCGTCTTGTATCGAAATTGGAGTTCTAAACTTCAAGTAGGGGAAGAGACCGGCTTGTATTGAACTTCATTATGAGTCGTGGATGAAGGGGGTACACGCTTCCGAAGGCCATCAGAGAGCATATGGATCATCCCGAGATCGTGAATACGCGAATGTCTTCATGATGTGTCATGTACGGTGCAATTTCAACGTAGAGCTTCAGGAGATAAATCGATGAAGCTTGAAGCTCAGTACTACAGCCTACAATCAAGGATTCAGGAGTGTGAGCTTCTCGCACTAAAATTAGCTGACCTTTTTCTGACTTTCCCTATCAAGACCACGTTCAACGCTGTACGCCACGCCTCTATGCCATTTTCCTCAGGTATCCAGTCCAATCTTAGATATTTCCGTTTCCACAGGAGACGACAATGCCTCCACGCATGGCCAATGTGATAGATCGTATGAAAGGGTGTTTCTGCTTCTTTAAAATTGGAGTCGAGACAGGAACAGTCTGTTGATAAGCAGGTAGAGATCGTGCGAAACCATGAATTCCCTTGAAAATCATGGGCGACAAGAGATCAGAGACATGGAGGCAGGATGAAAGGCGTTTCTTGTGTGACGATAGTCACACATCAACGTCTGCCATTGGCAACATTGGCGACACGGACGACATCATCCTGAGCCCAGTAGGATTACCAGGCCATCAGTTTCGTCCTTTCCTATCGATGACGGAGAATCCAGAAGTGGTGCTGCTATGTTATTATGCACGTCCTTGAGCCGATGTCATGCAGAGGTCCCACGCAGAGACAGAAGCCGGGCGGAGTCGAATGTCATGGCCATGTAGCATAAGCGTGCCTTACGGTTCGTTTTCAGTGGCCTTGTTTCAGCAAGCTCCGCCACAGGCCGTCTTCGGCTAACCTCAGCGGGACTTCTGGACTGAAGATCGTCGTCGGTTAGGTATACGGGAGCGCAGCAGTGATGAGGAAGAGATTGTCAAGCAGATCAAGGCAGTATATGCCATTGTTTGTATCGTCGTCTCATCGCCTTGCCAGTGACCTGCCAGTACGATGCCAGCGTATAGTTTTCACTTACTTTTTGTCTACCGATTAACATCCACATCACTTAGATTTACTCCAATGAGCATGTAGAGGTGGTCTTAGGAAAGTCCATCAAGCAGTATGGCTGGGGAAAAATTGGTCGTAATGACAAAGGTCGCTTCATTTTTATTTTTTTATTCTGTTCCTTACGTAGAAACCAACTTAAAAGTGCAGGATCTGGCTAGACGGAGTTTTATTCGCCGGTAATGCGCAACATCCATGAACATATTTGTGGTCATCTGTCCGCGTCAGTCCCCAAGGCGTACGTGAACTGGTATAGACTCAAACACACGATATCTCCAGGTCGTTTTTGCCGACTTGCTCCCTTGACAACACATTCTTCGCTTGTGTACAGAAAAGTTTTGGCTGTCTACAACTTGATGCCCTCCATTGCCACGAGTTCGACATAGAGAGCCTGTAAGAATACCGCACCTTCCTTCGATTCATCTGATGGGCTTATTAAACTCACGTTAGATGCATGATAAAAGTTTAGTATATCGGGATGTCAAGCTCTCGCGCCTAGCGACGTACGCTGATTTTCACCCCACATCATGGTTATGCCTGATCCCCGTTTTCTTGCCTGCCGTTTATGACATGGCTCAAGTCAGTACGTCTTATGGTGGCTTGTAACCGAACAAGACAATATATTGTATGAGTAGGTAAAAATGGATAAGTTTATACGTTCATACAGACGCCGGTGCTCTTCGACTCTTCCGCAACGTTCAGCATCAACTGGAGGACACCGAGACTCCTTACGCCATCCTAGAGATAGCTGGAATCGCGGTCTGTATGCCACAGCGTTGCTCAGCTACGGGGCGTCAGGTATCACAAATTACGAGTAGCGCTCCTCCTCTCGGTCTATCGATCTGAATTCAGACCAAAAGCCGCAGACTCTCTGCATTGAACCGAACATCAAGCTAATGCCTACGTATTAAATGTTGCGCTCGTCATCTTATGGATTAGCTTCGGTTGTTCATGCTTTTCCACGACCCCAGGAAAAAGATGAAGCGATAAAATATCAACATCCACCGAAGAATAGTTGCCTAACAACCATTGTGACGGTGTACAAGGACCAACCGACGGTACGCGTTCCAGCCTCTCTTCTACTCAAGTTACGTCTCATTTGCTAACTCAGGGGTACGATGCAATCACATGCATTCTCCAGCCTTCAAATATTCGATTAAAACTATTTGTGGCAGAAGTTCTGAGTCATTGACCAGAGCGACGACAAAAACATCTCTCGTACGGTCTTTTTGAAGTTAAAATATTTTGTCTACTATCTTCCGCCGTCATTCGAGCTGGTACTATATTCATCTTCGTTTCGCTACGAAAGCCAAGCCAATCAAGTACAACGGATCGAATTCATTCCACTGCGGGAGACGACGTTCAAATACCAAATCATCGCTCAATATTCACACGTTGCTCGCTGCCTTGAACGATGGAGGTGATCGTGATCAAGGGTCAACAAAGGTTGCGATGTGAGCAAGTCCTTCTAACCTCTTCAGTGTTCTCCAATACTTGATCGTGAGCCTTCAGCTCCGTAACCAAACACAAGGGCGTTGTTACTATGGCCGGCTTTTACCATGTCGTGAAGTACACCCTTACGAGACGTCTGTAGAAGCGAGTCCCGCAAGTGAAGTCTAAAATGGACTTGGGTTTATCACTAAAACGAATAAGCATCCCAGACATATCCTCACATTACATGGGTACTATGCCGAGACTATTGAAGGATCAAATATCGTGCGTTACTTGCAAGGTCAATCTCGAGTCTCGACCAATACGAAAACACTTGAGAAAGCAACTGAATAATGAGGCTTAATCAAGACGGGTTCATCTTTTCGTCTTCGATTTCGATGCATCTGACATGTCACCAGTGCACAATTTGAACATTCGTCTCGCTTCAATCCTATCTATAACTTTAGTCTCAGATTGCAAAGTTGTAGATCACCGCAGTGATAGTAAGTACTAAGTAGTGCTTTACTTGAAGTATTAACTTGCTTCAATATTTAGGCCACGCCGTAGGGACCCGATAACACATTCTTTGGGTCGGACTGGAATTTGGTGAAAAAGTTGAGAAGATGGTAGCGGCATCATGCCGGTGCTGCTTATTAAGGAAACAGAAGTAGGAAAAGTACAGAAAATTCTAGTAAAATAGTATTTAGTATAAGAGTAGCTACTTTTGCAGAGCCACTAGCCAAGCTCAACTCTCGCATATGCGATACTAGAAGCGATCTCAGGCTTCATTCCCCGTTTTGCGACAGGTACGACGAGAATAGGTCTTTGAAGAGGACACCCTCGGCATTGGCTTGCCGGGCGATTACATGTTCAAGGGTACCTCGTCAGTACCGACAGATGCGCGGTATCACGTTGATTTAGTTATTCAAAGCTGGACCATTCGGGAGTTTGTGTATGCATAGAGCATATGCACCACTATATCAATGGTGACATCTAGTTGGGCGCCTTAGAACAATTGCCACTGAGCAGATTGAGGACGAGAACCAGAGAATCTAGTGTAGAAGCTCGAATTCATACGCGACTCAGTGGATCGAAGGGGGACGAACTCACTGGTACAGTCACGCTTCTTTATCATCTGCCACAATGTCAACTCCACCCACAGTCTAACCCATCATATGCATCCAGGTCGTCTATACAGCTTCTTACAATGGGCGACTGAGCTAGCTCGAGGACGTCGCTACACGTATACAGACCGATGGACCGACATCCCTTAGCGCTACCGTAGGTATCACCCCCTTGCTCAGAGTACCGGCTTTGGCTTGCATGTCGATACGAAGGCTAAGAAATCAAGAAATCTTTCAGCTTTCCTATGGCTGTTATCAACACCCTGGGGAAGGATTGCCGTCGAATGATCTTCTCTGAGACGTATTTTCGGCGGTGTGCATGATTATCAAGATCGGTGACGGCGACACTTAGAATGCGCGCCGTTCTATGAGCCATGGCAGTCCAGACCTGCAGTCTTCCGGAGGGATGTGAGTTAATTATCTATATTCTCTGAACAGTTACTGTACCTGCCATTTCAGAACTTGGCACCAGACGGCACCTCAAGAAGACCGCAGATGCGTGGTCTTCACCCCTTTTCCTAAATTATTGATAACGCTGTACATGAATTATGCACAGCTGAATGTCAGACGATATATCGTCTGGCTGGATTGATTGAACACCGTACCTTCATCTTAAGATGATAGGCTGACGGTTGGGAAGAGAGTCAAAAGTTCTAGTCTCGAAGAACCGAAGACAAACTGGTATGTCAAGACCTCGTTATCTCGAGAGTACAATAGTAACTCATACCTTCCAGGTTTTCCGAAAGATGAGTAACCAGTATGTGGCACTGGGTCTTTGATCTTTCAAGAACGACGTAAGTCCATGATCCGCTTTTGACGCCCTGTGTCCTGAGCATTGTTGTGGCAGTACCTTAAGCATCAGTGCTCAACGCCCCGCATCTTACTGAGGCCTGCATTAAGAGATTCAGCAAGTAGCTTGAACTGGTCTATGTCTAGCTCGGACGAAAGTTCTGGAAAGATCTCCGATGCTTGCGGCACCCACACATGCACACCAGCTAGACCGAAGGCCGCTATTGGCAGGAGCAAGTAAAATATTCACGAAGCCCGAATTTTGTGCCCGTTTTTCTGCACCTTTGTACAATGAAGCCGATGTGGAGCCTCGTTGGCCAGTCTGTTCAGCGGAGACCGTCCCTATAATCCACTGGTGCCCTAAAAAGTTTAAGAAGTTCTTCATATTCAGCGTCGTACGCGAAAGGTAGACGCACCCAGCTGTTGCTGGGATGAAAGCCCATACAAGTATCACCCCCGTCGCCGTCGACACTTCCACAATTCAATCGTAACAAGCCCTCCTTGCTTCCGAAACCGCTGGAAAGGTGCAAGAATGGAGAACGTGGTGGTACAATGCAAAGCACGAGGGCGTCTCATCACGTCCACTGCCGGTGTAATGTGGAGGCGGCGACTCTGAGAAAGTGCCGTTGTACGTATCCCAGGCATTCACGGTAAGAGCCCACAACAATATCCTCTTTGCCGGGGCAGCTTCCAGTCATGTCACGGCTCACATCACGAGAGGATACAAAAGATGCAGCAGCAGCTTTTCCAGGCCTCCCCCAGCCCATGATGTCCCTTCCAAGTACAGATATGTCCTACGGTCAGTCCCAAGCCACTCTAATGATCTCAGCTCACAAAATGCCTAAAGTACGCCTCGGATCGTCAGGATTGAAGGTGTCGAAGATAATCCTTGGTTGTACAGTATATGGGAGCTCCGATTGGTACAGCTGGGTACAAGATGAAGAAGAGAGCATCAGGCAGATTAAGGCCGCGTATGTCGTCGTCGACCTCTTTTCCAATACTCATCTTACTCTCTGCCAGTTACGATATCGGAATCAACACCTTTGATACTGCCAATGTAAACTTTTTGTGTCCTCTTCACTAATCAAGGCTAACATGTGTTAGATTTACTCTAACGGACAATCCGAAGTTGTCTTAGGCAAAGCCATTAAGCAGCACAATATGCTGCGGGAGAAGATAGTTGTGATGACAAAGGTTAGTCATTTTTCTTTGAGTACTGTCACAAATGACATCTACGCAGGTTTTCCATCCGGTGACACGATCCATGAACGAGCGAATCCCTGATCAGGCATCAGCGCTGGCCGATCCCAACGGATATGTGAAACCAATATGGACTCAGCCGCAAGGTCTCCGCGAGCCTAATTTTTCTAAAATTACATATTCATCGAACCCTTCAGCACATATTTGATTCGGTCAAGAAGAGCCTGGATCGTTTGCAACTGGATTATATCGACGTTCTTCATTGCCATGAGTTCGACTCCCAGACCCCGATCCATGAAACGGTGAGAACCGCATTCATGCGAATTCTTCTGTTCATCGATCAACTGGACATGAACTTCTTCAGATGCAAGCCCTTCATGACGTAGTAAACGCCTGGTTATGTCCGATATATCGGAATATCGACTTGCCGCGCCTGGCAATGTACGTCGGTCCTCTCTCTCACGCTAATGTCACACCCTGATATCATCTCCTTCTCCTATACAGTCCATATCATGCAAAGTGCTTTTCCGCCCAAGAAGTCATTTTGAGAATGCTAACAACCTGCACAGATTTGTAGATTACGCACTCGTCCATCACCTGACACCATTCATCGCGGTTGAAACTGATTACAATATTCTCTATCGCGAGGACGAAAATGAATTGTTCCCCACTCTGAAGGTTTGTCCTGTGTACAGAACGGTACTAGCAGCTGACCTTTGCCTCAGTATTTCGGCGTCTCTTCCGTACCTTGGTCCACGCTTGCTCGTGGTACTTTGGCCCAACCTCTTTATTTTAATGACAGGTATACGCATCTTATGTACGCTATCTGATTTACTCACACGCACACCGAAGAACTACCGAAAACCACGCAGGGTAGCATAATAAGATTATCTCGAGGTGATTCATACCTCTATCTGGTTATCAGATTCACTCCTGACACCTCTTTCCACATCAGGGTGGAAGAAATTGCTATCCGAAGAAACATCACCATGACGCAAGTCGCCGTCGCATGGTCCCTTAGTCGAGAAAGTATAGTGAAATGTCGTTGTCTCTTCTAATAATCTACTGATTTCGATGCCTCAGGTGTTTGTGCCCTAGTCATTAATGCATCGTCCACCAACAAACTCTTGGACGCTGTTGGTGTGTTTGTCTTCCTCGCTTTCATCTCCCGGCAATAATGTGTTTGATAGACGGTTTGAACGTGGTGCTTACGGCCGACGAAGTACAGTATCTCGAAGAACCATATCGTCCTCAGAAGCTTCATTATTGAAGAAGTACGTAATGCTGTTTCTTAAACCTCCGGAATACATGTGGCTGCGATACGTAGGAAGGAACGGATTATAGATCATCATTTCCGTTCTATCCAGTGTCAATGACCGATGTACCCGCTCTTAAACTTTCCAGGAACCAAAACAGAGTACCAAGATTGTAACAGAAATCGCTTCGAAGGTTTCGAGTGATGATGTCATTGAGGTTGTGATAGACGCCCGGTGAGCTGCCAATCCTCTGGCGTAGGCGTGGGCGTTGGTAAAACTTGAAGATCCCAACGGCTGTTCGTCAGTAACGGCGTCATCTGTGACAGTCCGGTATTATTTAACATGATGTAAATAGGTCATCGTTGCGGTGCCTTTATGCCACACTGAAAGCTATTGAGTTATACTCATTGAAAGGCTTGCTGGGTGATAGTGGGTACATTACGACACGATCCCACCAGCTGCTTCATAGCCGTATATGAAAGAGTGCATGCTTCCAAAGACCATCAGGAGGCATACGAATCGTTCTCTATGAGAAACGCGAAATATGGCTCGTATGTCTAGATGGTGCAGTGTTACCATGTTACATGTACTGAGCAATTATACCACAGGGCCTCCCAGGAGAAGAAGCTTAAGCCCAATATATCATATCCTATGATCACAATGACTGTATTAATGGAGATTCTGAAATCAAAGCAAAGTCGGTAACTATTGTGGCAAGCGAGAATCATAACACCCACGCAACGTTTACAAAGGTTTCAATTCTGTTCTTATTCAATTAAAGTCAGAGAGTTTCAGCGCGTGGACCGGGACCCCCGGGCTTTTCACTACCTAGTACCTATGATGCTACACAAAAGAGTTCGAAAGCCCTTAGGTCGTTGAGGTTGGATATCTCAGCGTTATTCAGGTTCGTCACTCCAGGAAGATCAGTACTTACACTGTGGGAGGCCCCGTGGAAAGAAAAAAGTTTGTGCTTCTGTGAATGGTCGGAAAGGGCTTCTATGCTTGCTTGCAGGTAGTAAAATCAGATGTCAGACCAGCCAAGGTCAGATGAAACGAGGCGCGGAGCTGTGTGACTGCTGAACGCTGAAACGAAGGGTGAAGTCATCAATCTATTCTTAACATAGCTTCTGCAAAACAAGACCCTCAGTATGCTTCTCCTTAATAGTCGCAAACTGGATTGCTGCACCATGACTGGCCGAGACGACGATGGAAAGATCAAACGCCTGTTCCATGCCCAGCAAGTCGTCCAGAAAGATCATCGACCATGGATCACTGGGGTACGTAAAGAAAGTCAGGTACCCGCTTCTCATGAGCATTGAATACCTCTAAGCTCCTGAAAGCTATTCGACGATAAGAGTATGCCGGACCGAGATCTTGACTGCTAAACAGCAATCTAGTTCACCTGAAAACGGAAAATGAAAATTGATTGGGTTTTCTGAAAAATAATATATATATATATAAGGTTCAGCATTGTTCAGTGCTACCGCCAAATTTATCCACGAATAGATCTCAAAAGCTCCTGGAATCGACGAGCATCCGGGTACACCCGGCAGTGCTTGTGATTGCCGAAAAGGATTCGGCACGGCGCGCGTCAATTGATGAGTATTGTCACGGCGGCGTCAACAATCGTCAGAACTCTTGAGTCAGTA
>NW_026848860.1:0-12526 GCF_030435595.1 Desarmillaria tabescens | reverse complement strand
TCACCCAGAAATCTCAGTCGAAAGACTTGTATGCCTCAACCACATAGCAAAATTGGGATCAGTTAAGTTAACATTGTGTGCAGATGTTCATTAAGGCCTTGAAGAGTTCACAGTCCACAGCCTATATCAGTGAAAAACTCGAGAAGATTGTTGTAGCACATGAGGAAGTCAGCCTGTTTAAGTCGGCTTCAGCTGGTGCTCTGGATATGTTGAGGACACTGAAGTTCTTGCTGGTACCGTCTGATCTAGTTTCAAGTAATCTTGATCCGAGGGAGAGAGTCGTCAGAGTACTGCAACGCATGTAAATAGGATGGGTGAAACATGGACAAGGGAATTGAAATCTTGTAAACCAAAAGTGCCTTGTAATCCTCGTAGAAGGCAATGTCATTAGGATTATAGGCCGTCTTGTTCTTCTCTGTCATGGCATCAGAGAAAAACGTCGAAAGTGTGGCGTCCATGGATGTTGCAGTGGTGGTAGATGAAGCAATAGTGGCAGCAGCCTTCACCAGAGATGCCGATGCCGCTTTGGCTTCTACTGCCTTACGCACGGTGTGAATGAGAACATCAGACTCATCCTTTTTGTCGTCTGAGACATCCTTGGGATCCTTCCCCTGCACCATCAATTCCTTTCGTCTATCTGCTCTTTTCATGTTTTCATAGCCACCTCCTTGCTCATCTTCGCCCATAGCTTATCAAGGGTGATATCCTCAGAACTTTTCGGCAGGACTTTGGGTTAATCGTGCCAATTGGACCTGACCCTGGGTTCACAGGAGCACCGGTGGCTGATTGTGACATTTATGGGCAATAGAGAGATGTATTAGCAGCTGTAGAATAAGAGAACAAGTCACAAGACTTCGTCATAACGAATTGGCACCTGTTACTTGGGTGCACTTATTTTGTCTCGTGAGTGAGATTCCAGAGGAAGATGCACTCCCTCAGAATCAAGACTCAAGGGGGGGGGGGGTAACGAATTGGAAGATTGGGCGGTGCTGACTGCGAGAGGAAGATGTGAAACGATCTCCGCCGCTTAGTCAGCACCTTATGAGCGCTGTCCTCGCGTGCTCGGACTGCTCTCAACGTCTAGTGACGTAACCCGGACCGCGTTAAACGAAGATTGTCGTGGGATCTCCTGGTCTCTCCAACAGTATCCATGCCAGGAAACTTGCAATAACAAACCATCTGAGTCAACATTTTCTGAACGAGTGTACATCCTTTGAATTCACTTGAAGAGGACCGGCATATTTGACTAGCGGGTGAGGCCTTGAGGGCCAGCTCATATGGTGGCAAAACCGAGTCCTATTTCTATCACACTTATTCAGGAGATCATCGGTAGATGAATGCATCAGGCAACTTCCCGGTTGGATCCTTACCATAGGTTGTATATAATGAACAGGGCAGCAACCGGTATACGCGGGACGGAGGATGTCGAGGATGTCAACACAGCATGCTTATCCAACGTATTCTGCCTGAGATCAAATCGGACACATGCTCTTCACCTTAACTTTGGGGAGCGAGTGGGGGCGGGACAGCGGAAACAGCGGAATTTCGTCGAAGCATTAATCGGGAATATCTTCCCACAGTTACCCTCTTTATACTACCATCATCGACGCGAGACGCCACCATGCCTCGCAAGACGACTCTTGACGCCTTTCCTCCCAAACACGATGTTGACTCGCCGACGACATGACACGTCACTCCGCAATAACACACGTCGCAAAGACGGGCAGGGTTTCACACCAAAACACATAGCATTGCGCTGTGCAGGCTATGCGGATGCTCAGATAGACCGCCCCACTACATGGGGACACTGATTACCGGTGGTTTAAGTATAGTGTTAGTGGGAAACTGTCAGTCAAGGTCATTGACAATATGCATCTACTGATACTCCATTGACGTAGCAGAAGTATGGCGAGCGCTTCGCAAGGCAACTCACACGATGGGCTCTACACAGCTTCACTACAACATCTGGTCATTCAGAAGGCGGAGGCCGCGGAGCTCATGTACGACATTTTGCGATCACCTGAAGTAGGTTGTACTCCCTTCCGTTTGTTTCATCCAAGCTGATAATTCCATGACAGGCCTTCTTTACTCACATCCGCCATTACTCGAATTCTGTATTTTGTCCGTACTATATGGAAAGCGTTGTCCGCGCTACGAATTTCCAGAAGCGAAGGCATTTTATACAGTGAATCTCTATGGAATCACGCACCGGAACCTGGAGCGCATCCTCCTCTAGATCTGTTACCTTTTCTGAGCTATCTGCCAGGATCGTGGAAAGATCTTGCAAGCAGGTTAGGACACTACAGCGCCAGCTGTACTTTGGTTTACTCGATGAAGGCTGCCAAAACGACGAAATCTAGGTACCACTAAAGTAGCAGGAATAAGCAGTCGTCATCGGCCGATAATAGCCGGGACCAGATTTGTCCCCACTCGGCTTGCACTCGGTCTCACCTCCGTCCTTTACTAAGACTTCATTGCTGAACTACAGACATCCTTTAGCTTAGCGACTGAGTACTGGGAACTAATACTTCTGATTCTGGGCCATCAGTGCTTTTTTGCATATAATTGCCCTGGCACCAAAACCGAAGCTTCTACCAGCACATAGAATGAACTGTGGACTTCGACATAGAAACGAGAGACTTTGGGATCCCCCTATTGCGATCCAGCATTCGTCTGCGACTCCAGTCATAATGGTCTTGATAAAACTCTCATGCTTGTCGCATGTCTCATTGCTTGCCAAATTTCTTGTTTTCGCGAACGGTAGGCTCATCGTCGATACTGGATACGCAAAGTACCGTGGCAACCTTTCGTACCTCGACACTGTCGCATATCTTGGTATCCCTATGCAGAACCTCCTCTGGTGACCGTCGGTTTCGTGCACCCATCCCTTTGAACACTGCGCGAATCGCACTAGAAGCGAATGGTGCTATCTTCGTGCGACATTCTACCCCGACTTTTGTGTCCAGGGGTCTACTCTGGGTATGTGTGCCACATGCTAGTCCTTTCAAGTAGTTCTGAGTCTGAGGCACCATTTTATATTTCAGTCGGTGACGCAGGAGGCGCAGGTAGTGAAGACTGTTTGAATGTTAACATTTATTCACCCGTCAATGGAACAATTGTAGGCATCTCGACACATGCGAAACATTGCTAACGACCCTTCTAGTACCCGTACTTTATATCCATGGAGGATCCTACGTTTACGGCAACCCGGCCACCTTTCCATTCGACCATTGGGTCCATCAAAGCCTTAACGTCGTCATCGTCATCATCTATTACCGTCTTTCGTCCTTTGGGTTCCTCGCTATCCGGAATTCTCAGACACCGCCAACGGAGACTTCAATGTAGGCTTTCTTGACCAGACACAGGCCCTCAAATGGGTCAAGCGACATATACGAGCGTTCGGCGGGGATCCGTCGAGGGTGACTATCAACGGGCAGAGCGCCGGAGAGCCTCGGCTTCACGCCCTACCCTGGTTTTCGAAATGAATTGCAGTCGCTAGAAGGTTGTTCTCCATATGTATCTCTGTGTCGGCTGCAAGGGACAGAAGTTTTCATTACGCTACAATACAGTCTTGGAACCACAGGACCGGCGTTCTTCCCCAATGATCTTTCGATACGACAGCTATTCCCAGGGTTGACATGTATTGGTAACAAATTCTCTGCTTGCTATTGGCTCGGGAATTTGAATGGGACTCATTAAGCATCATTCTGAGCTCAGTCATGAGGTGATTCTCAGGTACGCTCCATTTAGCATCAAGGGAGTACTGATCAATAATGTATTAAGGCATAGCCGCCGTCCTGTTTCATGGCGGATTTTCGTTGTCTTTATCTCCTTTCACATACGTGTGGGTGAGCATCACGACTGGCAGCGTCCTAGATGGACTAGTATCGTTATTTGGGCCATTCCCGAACAGGTAAATGCGTAGCGTTATCACGGTCACTCCATTGTAATCGCTAGCTTGCAGCTACGTTTGCTTATACATTATTGTTCCTCGCGTTCACAGGCATAGATATTCTAGGTGCGACCATCGCTCTCGAACAGCACTCGCTTACTACCCTTCCGCTTTAGTCGCAGAGAGTTACTGTAAGCAAGCTCAGATGTGTTCACCCAATACGATACCAATGCACTATTATTAACGTACACTCACTATAAAGAGCTTCGAATGAGCCGTTTTTGCCTGATCTTCTACTCTACTATGCTTTCTTTTTTGGTTCAGCGGACTCATTGATCATGCTTAAATTTCTGCTAGTTCTCTGCTGTCTATTTGTGTCAGTAAGGTCGCTTGAAGTCCTTGGTTCTTCGGGAGATCTACCTATTGTCAACAAAGAGCTTGCTCCAGATGGATTCCTTCGTTCGTAGGTGCACGAACTTTGCCTAGAAGTACACGCGCTGACTATCAGTAGGACGGTCCTTCCAGGCGGAACGTTGCCGGGACCTGTGATAAGTGGTATCAAGGTGGCTTGGGATATCTACATGACGGCGTGCGTTCTAAAAACATTGTCAGGGAGGCAGCTTCCAAATCAACGTCATCGATGAATTGACGGACCATACCATGGCTCTCGATACTAGTATTGTAAGTGCGTTTCTCCGCCCCACCTTCCCGCCTCTCACGTTCTTCAGCACTGGCACGGTATCCACCAACATACGACCAATTTCGAAGATGGTTCTACTTCTGTTACGCAGTGTCCAATCGCGCAGAACAAGTCGTTCATGTATGACTTCCGCGTTCCGGACCAGGCTGGGACGTTTTGGTACCATTCGCACCTCTCCGTTCAATATTGTGATGGGGAGGCCGGGCCTTTCATCGTGTATGATGGAGTGGATGGCCAGAATGACCCTCATCGGTCCTTGTATGATGTCGATGATGGTCGGTATATCTATTCTGGATCGATCAGAGCCGTACTGATTTATCTTACAGAAAACACCATCCTTGTAATATCAGATTGGTGAGTCTGTGAGACGAGGATAGAGTTTAGTACTTTCTTACATGGGATATTTTCTAGGTATCATTTGCCACACCACCAGCCATAATCAATATGACAGTGACGCCGGATCCCTGATTTCCACCTGATCAATGTATGGGTAGATACTATCAAGATGTAAGTCAATTATCCTTCTTCCCAAGGCATTGCTCAAGGGACATTCTATGCATAGCCCACAGCTCCTCTCTTTGTTATGACCGTACGCTCCAAACAAAACGTTATCGGCTACGACTGATTTCTGTATCATGCAATCGCCGCCTTTTCAATTCTCTATTGACGGTCATAGTTCCACTGTCATCGAAACGGACGGCAATTCAATCTTTAGCACCATCACGGCCAAACTCGCTTACGATATTCGCTGCTCAGAGATTCTCAATTATTTTGGATACCAATCTAAACCGGTTGATAATTACTGGATTACGAGCCATACCTAGTGCTGGCAATCCCGGGTTCGAAAACGGAATCAACTCTGCTATATTGAGGATATCAAGTTTGCCAGCTAATTCCGAGCCGACGACTCTCGATACAAACAGCATTATTTCCCCGCGCGAGGTAGATTTGCATCCACTGGAATCTCCTGGAGCCCCTGGAGAGCCATATCCCGGTGGGGCGGATGTCGTACTCAATCTCACTCTCGCCGTTGACAATGCTACTAACGTCTTCTTAATAAATGGTGTCCAATTCGTACCGCCCACTGTTCCCGTACTACTCCAGATCTTGAGCGGTACTCAGCGGCGCAGGATTTGTTACCCCCAGGTTCTGTATACGGATTACCGCTGAACAAGACTATTGAAGTTAATATCTTTGGCGGACAAGCGATCGATGGACCTGTACGTTCTTCTTCCATTCCTCCTTTCAACCTAGTACTGAAACTGCACTTTCCCAGCATCCGTTCCATCTCCATGGCGTAAGCTTCTCTCATAAATCAAGCACGGATTCGTTCGACTGAATGCATTTACAGCATAGCTTGACGTCGTGAAAAGCATGGATAGCGATACTTACAATTTCAAGAATCCGGTCCGTCTTAAAGCCACGCTCACGGTTATGTGTATGCCGATAATGCCAAAATCTTAGGCCCGCAGAGATACCACTCCCGTTGCCGAGGGCAACTTGACAACGATTCGATTCAGGACTGATAATCCAGGGCCTTGGTTCTTGCACTGGTGCGCACATCTAACCCTCATGATACGCATGCTCTGAAACAGTATTGATAGCCACATTGAATTCCACCTCGACGCGCGCGTTTCATTTCCTCCTCTGCGATTCTTATCACCTAAAATTAAATTCTAGTGGTATGGCTATCGTTTTTGCTGAAGCCATCCCCGAAGTGGCAGAGGTAAATTCAGACATTCCAGGTGGGTCATCACGCATCATATTGATTTAGGATACGGTAAAGCTGACACGTACGTTTTTAGCGAGTTGGTACGACCTTTGCCCGATCTACTACAATCTTCCCCAGACGTGACAACGAATGATACCCAATATATGGTTCCTTTGGATTAATTTCGCTCCCTCGTTGGTCGGACTGTGATACTCCTCTCGTTTCATCTTTAAGACTATGTTTATAAATTGTTGGGCTGGACAGATATTAGTAGATAGTATCATTGACTGAATGCCCCACAGGTTTTGAGCGAGTTTGTGCCTCACCTTAATTTTTTAACTTATTTTCAACAAGCCTCGTAAGCGACCAGGTGCCTAGCGGGATCGTATCCGTTCAAGAAAGCGATGCGAAAGTGAATTCTCTCCCAGATTTTCACTGACCTTGAGCTTGACGCCTTGTTACTAAGTGAGCATCCGGGATTTGCCGCCGGCTATTTACCTTGACCCTTTTCACTTGTACTCCCATGAGACCCAGTCGTATCCTACGATGATATCGTCCCAGATCCTCATTCATCCATGAATAATGGACTCACGGTCCGCCAGCAAAGAAACCCCAAAACGAACGGAAAATGCCCTCTGTTGCATTTGAGCATAGTAGAGAGCTCACTCATGCCGAAATTTGGAACGACTTCTGTGCTCATTCGATGCATGGGAAGCCGTCCATGAAGAGTACGCGGTATGGCATTTCTTTACTCTTAGCTTCATTTCTCAAACGCGTGCAGGCCTATCATGGGGGTGATACTGCCTTGAAGACAATCCTACTAAAGGTCACCACTGTACGCGTATTATCCACGTCATGAAACTGCCTCTATAATACATCACAGATGGTACAACTGTCCCCGTTTAGTGATGATTCCAAAGGTTTGAAGAGAAGACCGATATGAAAATTTGTCATTCCCGGAAGAGGAAGACGACGACGACGAGTCAGATGACGACGACTCGAAATCCATCGACTTCAAGACATTCGTTCCATCTCATGATGCCTCCCTAAATTCAGGAGAAGACTTGGTTACTGATGCATCGTCCAGTCCTCCCCAGCCACCTGCAGAGACAGTTTCGCAGGATGAGGCATTTACAAGGGCAGTCAAGCAATGTACTGGGCTGGATACTGGACCGCTATGTACCAGGTACGGTTTTCTTTGTTTACCATGAACCGTCACTCATACATGGCGGACGTAGTGTCAGAGAAATAATGTTGTCGATGCAGAGGAGGGTGAAGTTGAAGGCATGGTCTCTGAATTTGTTTCGACACAGCGATGATGGAGTTTGGTACCAATGTAAAAGGTATGCTGTTAATCGTAGTCATTCAAATTGCCACAGATCCATCCATGCCAGGCCTTGGCATCCAGGTCGACCAGAAGAACTCTGGCGCAAGCGACAGCGCCGCTCTGCCTTTGGCCTATCTTTGTCGATGAACGCATCAGTACCTGCAAAGTCTGACCCTTTCCCCTTGTTTCATCCAGAGCTGATAATTCCATGATGGCAGGTCACATCCGTCGTTACTCGAATTCTGTCATTTTGTCCGTAAGGATCGTGGAAAGACCTTTGCAAGCAGGTTGGGACACTGCAGCGCCAGCTGTACTTTAGTTTACTCGATGAGGGCTGCCAAAACGACGAAATCCAGGTACCACTAAAGTAGCAGGAATAAGCAGTCGTCATCGGCCGATAATAGCCGGGACCAGATTTGTCCCCACTCGGCTTGCACTCGGTCTCACCTTCGTCCTTTACTAAGACTTCATTGCTGAACTACAGACATCCCTTAGCTTAGCGACTGAGTACTGGGAACTAATACTTCTGATTCTGTGGCCATCTGCTTTTTTGCATATATAATTGCCCTGGCACCAAAACCGAAGCTTCTACCAGCACATAGAATGAACTTGTGGACTTCGACATAGAAACGAGAGACTTTTGGATTCCCCCTATTGCGATCCAGCATTCGTCTGTCGACTCCAGTCATAATGGTCTTGATAAAACTCTCATTGCTTGCCGAATTTTTTGTTTTCGTGAACGGTAGGCTCATCGTCGATACTGGATACGCAAAGTACCGTGGCAACCTTTCGTACCCAGACACTGTGGCATATCTTGGTATCCCCTATGCAGAACCTCCTCTGGTGACCGTCGGTTTCGTGCACCATCCCTTTGAACACTGCGCGAATCGCACTAGAAGCGAACGGTGCTATCTTCGACGCGGCATCCTACCCCGACTTTTGCGTCCAGGGGTCTACTCTGGGTATGTATGCCACACGCTAGTCCTTTCAAGTAGTTCTGAGTCTGAGGCACCATTTTATATTTCAGTCGGTGACGCAGGAGGCGCAGGCAGTGAAGACTGTTTGAATGTTAACATTTATTCACCCGTCAATGGAAGCAATTGTAGGCATCTCGACAGCATGCGAAACATTGCTAACGATGCCATTCTAGTACCCGTACTTGTTTATATCCACGGAGGAGCCTACGTTTACGGCAACCCGCCACCTTTCCATTCGACCATTGGGTCCATCAAAGCCTAACGTCATCATCGTCGCCATCTATTACCGTCTTTCGTCCTTTGGGTTCCTCCATCCCAGAATTCTTAGACACCGCCAACGGAGACTTCAATGTAGGCTTTCTTGACCAGACACAGGCCCTCAATGGGTCAAGCGACATATACGAGCGTTCGGCGGGGATCCATCGAGGGTGACTATCAATGGGCAGAGCGCAGGAGGGCCTCAGTAGGCTCCATCTCGTTGCGCATGAAGATGAATCGCTGTTCTCTGGCGCTATCGTGCAGAGCGCTTATGGACCCCTCTTCCATTTCCCGAGCAGCAGCAGGTAGGGTTATTCATCTAACCGTCAGTGCTTTGACTGATCTGCTCATAGCCCTTGTTCGACTTTTATGCCGAGCGAGCAGGATGTGGAACTGGCGGCCTTTCTTCCAAGCTACAATGCCTGAGAAGCCAACGTGAGCGCTCTTGCTCATGCTCAAGATGCAGCGGCAAATGGTGAATTGTACGTTCATTTTTAACCACATTTCCAACTGTCTTACTTAGATTCTGTCAGTGCTGGTCCATACAACGCCTTTCATCCTGTCATAGACGGCAAGACCTTCACCGAATTCCCAACAGCGTCTCTGGGTTTGGGTCATTTCGCCCGCGTCCCTCTTATCGTCGGGTAAGTGCTGTCGTATCCTTCTCAAAATGAGAACTTGAACAAAGCTAGCGCCGATTCTAACGAATCATATGTTCTGGGGTACGATATACCGTCATCCTTGAAAATCCTATTCCCGGGACTAGATGAACAAGACACCAGTGATTACCTCTTCGTGAGTGACTTTCGACCTGGTGGCTCTTTTGAACCCAACCCTTCAGGCGTACCCATCTTCGGACTTTGACTCTGAAGAACAAAGACTGGCCGCAGCGACAGGTGAATCTTTGAATCGATGTTGTGTGAGTACATTCAAGTGCTTAAAGTTTTCGGTTGTATTGACATACTCTTTCGCAAAAAGCGGCAAATACTGGCCAGTGCATATTCCAGCAAAGGAATCAATACATGGGCCTACCGATACAACCAACCCAATCCGACGAGTGATAATCCTACCATCGTCGCTCACGGGGCGGAGAATTGGATGATGTTCCTAGGCAGCAATACAGGGTAAGTACATCCTCTTTCTCTGACCCTCCCTTGAACTGACGCGAGGTCAAGGTACAATGGTTCCGCGACGTTCAGCTCAATGACGCCAGAGGAAACGGCTTTTTCACAGGAGCTGATCGCATATTGGCTTTCCTTCGTACGGGCAAAAGATCCAAATACTTTCAAGCTGCAGCGATCACCCGTCTGGGATCGCTTCTCCTTGGGCGAGAAAAGGCAGATTGTTTTGCAACAGAACACTACGACGATGAGTGGGGGTTTTGTTGAACTCGCTGATGAGAAAGAGGTGGCTAGGTGCCAGTTCGTTGCTAGTAAGGTGAAGAAGGAACAGAACTAGGTTCAGATTGTGTTCAGAAGTATGATAGGTGATGAATATGAATATGTTCAGATTCGGATACGACAGAGTATCGCTAACCGAAGTCACCATTAGGTTCCAGATTATGCTCTGGTTTCTGGTCTGGTTGCGACAGCTGTACGCTGTATTGCACGGGCGAGACTGAAGTCACAATCAAAAAGAAAACCCGCCAAAAATCAGGACAACGCGCACCAAGGAACAGTGATATTCGACCCTAATTTCCCAGAAAACTCAATGCTGGTCTTTCTTAATAGTGGTAGCAAGGCGGTGTTCTGCCTATTGGAATCGTTGCATTGAAGAATGGACTGTCGACATACTCATGGTGCAACAATCTTATATGTTGACATCCCAGGCCAATATTGTTGCTGGGAGGAGGGAATGCGGCTGCAGGGTTCATTGAGAATTTGTATCAAATGGTGACCAATAGTAGAGTACATTAAAGATAATTAAATTTAAATAGAGATGTGCTAATTCATCACATGCGCCTCGTGTATAAGAGTTCAACCTCAAACATCTGTGACGTCAAAACCATTGTTTCCGAGTCTGCAAAGTGCGCATGCACCTCAACAAGATGGTGTCCCGGTGTTGCAACCGCAAATGTAAACCTCACCCTAACGTCCTCTTCAACTACACGACTTTCAAGTGAAATAGCGTCAGCAGATCCCTCGACAGTGGCATCGGCGACAGCAATGGGCCCTCTCAATTCAAACCAAAGAGAAAATCGTGGAACGACAGAACGAATCTGGATGTTTTTCGGGCGTGATTCAAGGTCGTATTTGTCGGACAGGGATAACAATGGGCCACGCTTGATGATGGGTGCAGTCAGGGGCAGTGGACTATCCCTGCGAACTGTATGTTCCAACAGCTTGCGGGCATAACCTTCAAAAACCGAGCTCTGCAGTCAATCCATCCCACGATCACGTAGATCCAGTACCGTCTGACCTGCAACGAGGACAAAAGACTACCATCTAGGTCCTGCACGGAACTCGCCAAACTCATCAAGCCCTCCGCGAGTCCATACGTCCTTGATATCGCGAGAAGTGCTGGTGATGATTCTTGCAAGGCCAGTGACGTGCGCCTGTTTAGAAGCAGCCATGTCCAAGACCCCGTCGGCATCTATCTGCGACGCGACGTGGACATTAATACTGATCATTGTCGAGTGCTTGTCTTTGCTCCTTTACGTTCCAGCCACCAGCATGCATCTGTGCTCGCCTCTGTCACGCCGACATACCCGACTCTTCGGATTGTGTACCAATCATCACCCAACCTCCTTGATCCACTCTGGAAGGTGCGCCCAGTTGGCATATATTTGGAACTGGTAGTAGTTCCAGCATCGGGTAGCCCAAGGGAGCTCAAGACGTCTTCATCGGTAGGAAGCATCTGGTGATGTTCATTTTACGTCCGCTTTGCAACACTATGTCAGCACACGTCATGTGTGAGATCACTACCTGCGCATTGAAGTGTATTTATAGTTTAGCAGCAAGAAATAGGTACCTTCCTGTTGTAAGTTTGATTGGCGATTATGAGACAGTGTAGAGCGTGTTGCAAGTGAAAAGTGAACAAAAATGCAAACAAGGCGGCGAAGCGTAGTAATACATTGTAATATCCAACTCAAACAACATTCCATGATTTGTTTGTACACAGGCTCAGCGACAATTGACCTGTCATTTATCGCGTTTACCATATACCCAAACGTCAAAGCTTCTTATCGCTCAACTCCGTCACCCCCTCCTGGACCTTCTTGCGAGCTCGCAACGACTCGAGCTCCATACGGATCTGAGCATTCGCAGAACCAGCCTGGGAATCGAGCAATGGCGGTATCGCTCTGCGTCTTCGGGAAACGGGGCTTGATATGCTGAGCCTACCGACGACGAAACGCGTGGGAGGTGCCAGATTTCGCAGCGGGAGACTGTTGCTTCGCTGCTGGCGAAACTTTAGTCTTCGACTCTGGAGTGATTTGCGGTTTCGCTCCGGTGGGGTGGAGTCGTCGCATCTGGAGTAAGGGGAGGCTTCGCTTCTGGAGTCGGTGGATCTTCATCGGGGAAGCCTCCTCCGTGGTTTCTTGTCAACGACTTCTCTTCATCACCCATTCGGACTCCGACTTGGTGCTGAATTGATTCATAGACACCGAGGACGAAAGAAGGCGAGTCGTCATGGGTTTGGATGACAACAGAGTCAATGTATG
>NW_026848859.1:0-12558 GCF_030435595.1 Desarmillaria tabescens | reverse complement strand
TTGGGGTTGTTTTACCCGACTTCCACGCAACTGCCTTCACACCCGATACTGTCCGTAACGTTCCATGCACCTCGAGACACCCTATCCTTCGGTACTGGATGTCTCCCAGACGATGGGGTCCTCTTGTTATTCGTGGCTTTAATACGATAACCGTATGGGAAGTGCTACAGCAAATATTCATATATTTACATACTCCATTGACTGACGAAGAAGTCAATTGGATCCACCGGACGCGCCCGAATCGGGATCGATTGGAACTGGCGAAGTTTCACAGGAATTCTGATGTGTTCGGATGGCAGCCGCCCGATGGGACGTTCTTGAGGTCTGACCTATTGGGTGGTCACAGATGGTTTCGTGGCTTGGAGATGGCGCTCGAGGATGGGGAATGGAAACTTTCTGTAGACTTTTTTGCAGGGCCCGTGCCTCGACTATGGGATACGATATGACACAGTAACGAAGCCTTCCTTTCTATCGCGCCGTATTTTTTAAAGTTTCTTATGTAATGCCATTTCTGATTTGATCAGCTACGTCGCTGTTATTGAATTCGTTGTAGTTGGGAGCAGCTGTGAAGGTATTTTCCATCGCTGTTAGCTGTATGCAAGGTCTATGAACTACAAGTTTTCTCCATCGAACAAAGTATGGAAATCAGACGTTCATTTGATACTAAGATCACAACAGCTACCTCGGGCGTTCAACATGCCGCGTTGTGCCACGAAGAGCTTTCCCTGCATCAAGGGACCCCAGCCAACCAGGACCGAGAAGCCAAGAGAGGAGAGAAGCATACCATACCGCTCAGCAAGAAGACGAAAAAAGACAAAGGAAATGTGGAGTAGCGGTTTGAATGGTAGTTTCAGGGCACCATCTAATATATAAGGTCATCACTAGCAGGAGCAGGTAGATGGTCTAAGTGGCTGAAACCGAACGATATGATAGACCAGCGACTTCTGGTATATTTTTCAAGAAAAAAGGCATTTACTTGCACCGCCTCTAGTCAACAGCCAGTCAGGAAGGAAATCTAACAGCACCAAGAAGTTTCTTTAGACTCCCCAAATAGCCGCCCAATCCGTTGGTTCACGATGCGGCGGCACAATATAATGCGAATCCAAATACGATCCTAAACATTATAGTTAGGCCGAATGTTCTCCTCATTAACTGGACCTTACCGCTATACACCGCATCGCCTCTATAGTAGTACACCTCTGCCTCTAGCCCTCCTCCATGCCCATTCAGTATCTTCATCACGTCCTGTGCCTGGGCGCCCATGCGGGCGAACCTACTGACGCCTTTAACGCGCACCGCCACGTTCCTTATGTTCACCACTAGAATCTAGGACGGCGGCGAGGTCGGTCCATAGCTTGGTGGTGGCCTCGAATCTGTCATCACAGAAAAGCGTCGTGTGTAGGACGTCTATGGAGAGAGGTCAATGCCAAAGGCGACGACTGGGAGAGTGTTTGAATAAGCCACTTGAGGCATTTGGGCACGCCTGCTTGGCTGCAGACGTATAACGACTGGAGGTGGGAAGATGAGATTAATTTGAACAGCGGATCTGGAGAAAGAAAGGGTGAGCAAGTGCGGAAGGTAGAAGAGTCTGTCGGTGGCTACTGACCGGTCAAAGTGACGGGTAGCCGAAGATGCTCTAGAGGGCTGCTTACATACTCCAGTAGCCGTGCCGTGGATTGCGTCACTGAAGTGTTGGGGGTATTCTTGTCCCGAAGACGACAAAAGGAGAGATAAACTCTGGATCGTAGCCACGTTAATGAGGGAGGAGGGCGACGACAGGCAGTCTAGAATGGTACAGTAGGAAGAAGGTGTGGTATGGACTGTCAAGGCGCGTAGCTGCGGCCTGGACTGGTTGGCTTGGACCTGGGATACAGAGGCGGCGTTCTCGATGCACACGTCCCCGTCTAGGATAAGGACCTTGAGGGCGGGGGAACGCCCCGAGAAAGACAAGAAAGCCTGGAGACGGAGGGAAACAGGACATGAGATATCTCCAGATACGTCAACTTCGGTGACTCTGAGATGGCAGTAAACGGTAGACTCCTCCCAGCTATGCAACTTGTGGGAATTTCATCGATCCAAGCAAAAGAGCTTCTGAGGTTAAGAGGATGTTTACGATCTCTCGGATGTTCGCTCGAGTCTCGAGGGCCCCATATCTCATCCTGGTATGCCCCAACGTGCAACTCTCTCACGAACGGTCTAAGGTGAGGGGTCGACTTTAAAAGTGCTGCGAATGTGGCTAGATCGCCACGGTGGGAAAAGCTTGCGCTGGGGACGCCTTGATACTCAACGTGATAGGAAAATTCATCCGTTGAGTATAGGCCCCCGGGAAAGGTGCAGAGCCCTTCAGGCTCAAGGCGGACGTGGGAGAATAGGTGGGACTGAGCGAGTGGAGACCAGGATCGGTTAACCAGAGAGCATGAGCGTAGGGTAGAAATGTCAAGATGACATTCACTGATAATTATATCAATGAGTTCAAGGGGTATGGGGATGCGTTTATCCATATTTCAGTTCAGCTGAATTTTTAGCAAACACGTTTTGAGCGTGCAGATACGAGTTGCCTCTACGCAGTTTAACACACTTCGAAGAAGCGAATAGCAGAGATAAGGCTTACGGAGATATCTCCCGAGACGAACCTCGGTAACTTTTCAAATTAAGTTTGTTGTGAAAATTGAGGGTGAGGGACAGCAGCGAGTCTGTGGCCGTCGAAAGGCCGTGGGCCCGGGTAAGCATTCCACCTTCGAGCGTTCTCGACGTTGTCGCCAAACACGTAGCTACAACCGCTTTTCTCAATCGCGGCTTCTTTTGGAAATACTAGCTATCAACGTTTGGGAACAGCCGAACTTCAGCTATTGTTGCTAAGCTTTACAAAAAATGCTGATTTTTTGAAGGTAGAGTGAACGGATTGAGGAAGTATCGCGCCAGTTAAGTACTGCGGAAGAAACAGCTTGAAGGAAGGACGGAATTGCGAATACTATAATAAGTAGATGCACGGGAAGGTTGTCTTTGGGTCGTCCCGGGCGCACATTACATTCTCCAACCAATACTGAGCTATGCCTATGTGAAGGACTAGCTCTAGCTAAGTGTTCCTCTAGCCAATCCGACTGCCGGGATAACTCTTTGAGAGTGTCTATTACAAGCTTGGCTGGGAGGGTGAACCTCCGTTATTCTGTCTTGATCTTTCTCTGTAACCTGTCCATAAGTAAATTTTACAAAGTCTGTCGGAATGGCAGGACTCACTCGCCGTTACAAGTGACTTCGTTGAGCAATCACCTCTGATAAGACGCGCTTGTTCCTAAGGAAAAATCTCCGTACGATACGGCACGGAAAAAAAGACTCTATGTACCTTCCATAATTTTTATAACCTCTATTTTCAGATCTACATTGAAGAGGCATTAATGCAAAATACATGAAACGGATAGCCGGCATAAAATCATAAAAAGCTCACTGATATTATCCGCAACGATATGAATGTTGGTCCATAGGAGCCACTAGACGCCCATGTCAAGGTTGATGAGCTCGACATCTCCATTCAGTGGGAATGCGACTTCGCCCATGCGCTTCCAATGCCCCTGCGGTGGAGGAAGGTGGGGGGAAGCCTTGCCGCCAAACACAAGCTTGAAGGTCTGGTAATGGGGATCGATGAGAAGATATTGCGCCAGTATCATCACCTCAAACCCTTCCCAACGACCGACGTTAAAGATACTTGTAGAAACTGCGACCCGGACGCGTGGGATCTCTTGATTTGACTCGTGCAGTACAGGAACTATTTTGGCTTCGAGCTAGGTGGTGTAAACTCCAGTCGCGTCAGGAGGAGCTAGTCCCCATGCTGTGCGGAAAGGGTCGCAAGTAAAACCCGGCTTTAGCAGCACCCGCGGATGGGTGGCGTCCATAAAGTCGGTCCAAATTATTTGCTCAACCGAGGTTGCAGGCCACGTTGTATAATGTTCCGGCCAACGGATGCGTAGAAGTTTAAGTATTTACCTATCTTTTACGTTTCCCTGGCCCCGGGGGAGCTGGACCTTAGTAGGGACGGACTAGCACTCAAGCGGGGCGTTCTTTGCCGGCACAGATGCGGCGGTCACCGTTATCCAAGGATACACTGACATGGACACGAAACAGGTATCAGTTCATGGCGATTTTTTGTAGCAGATCGAATATGCGACGAGAGGTGGACATCGACATCGACATCACAACGAAGCAAAGTAGTGGTGTGCCAGATAACATAGAACCTATCCAGGCCGATGCGCTTAGGCTTCCGCTGTAGGGGTTCTCGGTGGTAACATCTGGAACGTTGACATTGATGTGGATTGATACGGGTGGTAAAAGTACAGAAAGTGGGGTACGGTCATCAGTCTACTTTGACCTTTCTCTGCGCAAACGTTGTGAGTGAAATAGGGAAGCTGTAAACAGGCACCTCACGTTTCCAAGCAACGATATTGAGCAGCCAAGTTTCGATTGATCGTCAAAAGGCTCTCTACACCAATTCATCCGTCCAAGTGAGGAAGTACGTATCTCTAATACATGCGAGGACGTAATACTACCGGATTTGAAACAAGATGTTATGTAATGCATCGAGGTTGAAACTGCGATACGCCTAGCATGAACAGATAAGTATATAGGTCTCTCGGGAAACTGGAAATAACGAACTTGGGCCTCTTCGCATCTCATTAAGAAGGCAGATTCACTAGTGTTGGACATCGTCTCCAAGGCATAAAGGCGGACCATGAGGTTATTATCGTCAACTTGGTATCGCATAATAATGCCGGGTATTAGATCTTTAATCGAGGCCAGGTCGAGTTTCCCACTTCTGTTCGCCCGACGCCAGGCTGTTGCATTGTATTGGCGTGGATTCCAGAGGACAGAGGATCGCGTTTCTGCATTTGATGCGTTTAGTGCATGACAAAAGTGCGTTTTTTTGCCGTTTTATCTTTGATGGTTGGCTGACACTGGACAGTGAGGTAGGTCAATGACATCATGGGATATGGGTACACGTGGCCTGATCACGTGGGATCACTGGACGGATTCAACTTGTTCCGCTCGTTCAAACTTCAACCTCGTTGCCAGTCCTCGAGTCCATAAAGGGCTGAGACATCCGGGATCGTCCTCTACAGCATCCAATTTACGAAGATCGTATATATCAATATTTTCGGACACACCGTTCAGGGTTGAGGAACGCGTTTGGTTTGCAGCTTCAGACTGCAAACCAGACGCGTTGACAAGACATACTGTCTGGCGACATCTGTTCAGTCAAGGACGCGGAATGGTGATAGTAATAGTAGATTGGCAGGTGACGGTCAGAATACGCGTGTGGAGAGGTCCAAGTACGTCATAACTAGCTATCTGTGCACTTGGCGTCAGTTTTTTTTATTAACAGTCGTCGTGTACTAGCAATGCACCAAAACGCAAAAATGCATCCCATAAACGCGAAATTCTCCTGGCTCATCATGGTGAACGTCTGTCACTGGAATAAAGTTAACGAACAAAAAAGAATCTCAAGCACCAGCAGATCCTTGCACGACGCGAGCGAACTTATTAGGCAAGGAAATCTTGGGCTAGAACTTGGCGTGAACCTTACGCTGTATGATACGAAACAAATTATCGATGCACTTGCGACTACGCAAAAAGATGCTGGTGTATTTCGACGTTTGCGAATGGAAAACATGCTTTACTCTGGATCTTCCCCTCCAATGCGTCCAGGACCATGGATGCAAGTTTTTGTTAATCTTTCATGCCATCTATCCACTCCCCAACCGAGGTCAGTGCCGCCGTTCTCTCCGGTTCGAATGCTTTGAAACACACAAAACAGTGTGTCGACCCAAAACTCTCGATGTATGTGACGTTAGAGTTCCCTGTATCATGAATCAGGCGATCTCGAAGGGTGTGAATCGAGTCGAGCTGTATCTCTGCCTCTCCAGAAATGATGCATGTTCTGGGTAGACCCGAAAAAAGCCCCTTCGGCTCTGGAAGCTTCAGGGATGCAGCAGAGATCCAAGGATTTGCTGCTGCCTCCGAACTTTGCATTCTTCCGATGATTGCACGAGTCGGATAACCTTGATAGAATGGTGCGCCAAAATCAGTGTCTGCGTTCCTTGTGATTGACTCTGTCGGAGAGCCATTGTCATGCGTACGTCCCCAGTCTGCAGAGGGACTGATGAGCAGTAGCCCTCCGGGAGGGGCCAGGGCAGTCAACGCGTACTTCGACAGGTACCGCGCCAGACTGAGTGCTATCTGACCACCTGCAGAATCGCCACTAATAATTATATTTTGTGGCTTAAACCCAACAACTACGACGAGGTGGCGGTAGCCGGCGAGCGCGTCTAGGAGAGCAGCGGGGAAAGGATTTCTGGCTGGGAACGGCGACGTGGAAGAAATACGATACTCGACGCAGAACATCCGGGACAGACTGGAGCAGTTCCGGAGCAGTCCTTCACACAGGACCGGGGTCATACTGTCAGCAGGGCTGGCAGAACACATCTATCAGGAGGATCCTCAGATAAGTGGACTCATGGTAGCCATATAATAAGAAGCCTACTAACCACAAATGCTCCTCCTGCAGCGAAGATGTCATGTCAGAAAATGCTCCGCCGATAGTGAGAACCAACAAACCATGTATGTGATATACAATTGTCTCGTCGTCTCTGGCCATCCTATCCACCGGTCCCTCGAAGTTGTTTTGGGTATACCAAAACCCCGTGGTGGTTTCGGATTGGACGCCATTGACTCTAGCTATCTCCTTGATCTCTCCAACAACAAGTTGTGGGCATGCCTCTATTTGAGAGCAGGTATAACCGCAATGGGAGACAGGAGGCGAAGGGAATCCGGTGACGAAAAAGCGACCAATGTATTCCCTAATGACCTTGAAGTATATAGTTCGCCGAACGCTCCACGTCCTGGTTGACTTATACAACGAGAGCAAGACCCATACAGGAAGTCGTAGGACAAGGGTCGTTAGCCCGAAGTAGAGGATGTAGAGGGATTTCCAGGGCTGGTTGCGAAACCTGAACGCCATTATGAGGATGGTGAGGTGGGAAGGGGTCGTCAAGTTCAGCTGAAGTTCCACTCTTCTTTTCGAGTGAGTTTCCATCATGGACATGCATTGCTGACTCAAGTCAAACGTCTCTGCATAGTGGTTCAATCTGGTTCAACCGATGAACAAGCGCGAACCTCATTCTATCTTCAGGCTAAATTTTGATTGGTCCTGATATTACCGGCGGACACGGTGAGCATATTTTTGTCCTGTAATCAAATTCGCCGGTTCCTGGTCTATAGTCTGTGGCGTATCTTTTGCTGTTATTTTAGAAACTAATCAATATATTCATAGCGAACCGGAAAAATATCAATGGCCGGGAGTGGAACAGGAGAACATGGTATCTTCGAAAGCTTAATATCGGTGACTGCCAGTGCCTCCCCATCTCCCGCGTCAAGGTCCCAGTTCCTTGACGAAGGCCGGGGCTCTGGACCTGGGCCAGGCTTGAACCAAATCCAAAGGCAAAGGAAAACTTTCTCTGATGCGCTTCTCTGCTTCTATAGGTTCCCGACATATGCTGTCTTGATAGATTACCGCCCGGATTGTGCTGACAATCATCTTCGGATCTTATAGTGCCTGCGACAACCTTATCTTTGGTTATGCAAGGCTCGGCCTTGTGGATCATTCAGCTAGTGCTCTTTTGCTTAGATGGTCTTCACTACCGTCTTCAAGCCATCACGCATCAAGCCCTGTCGTTTCATCTCTTATTTTCCCTACTAACCATCTTGCATCGCGGTGCCCTGGTTTCACAGTTTGGGCCGTCACCCGTTAATGAATCGTATGAATTCCGTAAGGCATTGTAATTCTCATAAATCCCATGTTCTGAATGACAGATAAGATAATAGGTACCACTAGTACTGCGACAACCTGATGAGGTATCGCTCTAATCGGGACGTCGGGCCTGACCTCAGGTGGGAACATTGTGTACCATACAACACCAATCCCGATACACGCGGAAAGGAAGTTGTTTTATTAACCGACGATGTTCCTCAGCAGAAACGAGCCGGAGAGTACTTTCCTTTACGTGCTAAGTAAAGATAGATAACCGGTCGAGGTCCCAAAAAGGAACGCGGGGCTCTGTGCCGACACACAACGTCTCACAGACTACACTCCTCCATGCCGCTGTGATATCCTCAGTTGCCAGCCAAGAACATCTCATGGATTTGAAGGAAATGCAGGGACTAGTGAACAGAATAATATAGGAAACAAGCAGAACATCACGTGTACTACCCAATGTCTGTCAACCACACAAAACAATGAATACTCGACGCGTTCACATGTCTTCCGATGAAGCTGTGCCAGCGCAAAGAGTCAGCGGTGGTATGTAAACAGGAACGGTTCCGAGTCGGAAGATTTCGAAATGATGAACGAACTGTGCTAAAAAAGGCTCTGCAGCAGGTAACTGCAACAGGCAAGCCAAGCGGTCGTCGACTCCCAATGTGTTCCAAGCTAGTCGCAAATGAGGGCATATCGGAAAGGTATCGACCAAAAATTGCCGTCGTAGGGTGGTGAGACCGGGCGCAGCAGCAGAGACGAGTAACGCATGTGGTTCATCCTCTACTGCGACCCGACAGAAGCGGCATAAACGCCAATTACGGGGAATGTATGGGCGGTAACGTTCCGACCACCGAAGGATTTCCACACCGAGCACATGAGAGGATATGTGAGCGCTTTCCGATGCGCTGCGATCAGTACATTGAGATAAGAGCGGAAGCAGTATCAGGGGTCCTGGTCAATGCCAAACTTCGGATCTATACTAAACACTGTTCGCTGGATAGATTTCTATCATTATGGATGCCGGAAACCCTAATCATTCTTGTTCCTGTGCACTGTCTAGGTGTATTATTGGATGAGCTTATGCTCTCACCCGTGATGTCTTGATGCTTGCAGCATATAGAAACCAAGGGATTTATCTGACACTGCAGGATCCTGCATCTGAATCATGCCGGCTCTTTGGTCTGCGAATGCTTTTCTCTGTGGTTTGGTACGTTCAGTATTTCCTCCTCAGAACGCGCCAAAATCACTAATCGATTCGTGTTTACAGTTCACAACAGTTTATATACATCGCAAACCTGTCCGCGGCGATGTCGCGCTTTTATCCATGATATTTTGGACCTGCCTTGTCGCTGAATGTTACAAGATCGTCTTTGGAACTTCTTTCCTTCACGCGGTCCAATTTTCGGCATATTTCTCAGGAATTCATTTGTTAACTATCGGCATGCTAACTATTGTGTATCGTATTTGCCCTTTCCATCCTCTTTACCGGATTCCAGGGCCTCTTTTGCATCGCATTACGAGTCTGAATATGGTCCTTATGGTGTCTTCTGGATATAGATATCGCAGGATGAGAGCGCTCCATCAAAAGTATGGGAAATTTGTTAGAACTGGTGAGTTTCATGGACTTCGTGCGAATGAATATGAAATGATCATCTATTCAGGACCTAATACGGTGTCCATTTACAGTTCTCAGCCCATAGCAATGATATATTCGACGGCGTCGGCATGGAATAAAAGTGCTGCATATAATCTTTCTGGGCCGGGATATGGGCTGTTCTTCATCGAAGATAAGGAGACACATAATGTTCGCCAACGACACTTTTGGGCACCAGCATTTACAGCAGAAGCGTATACATACTCCCACTATACCAAGGAGCGAATTTTGCTAATTTTTGTCCTTTTTCTAGACTATCTGACTATGAACCAATGCTTGAGCGCCGCACAGAAAATCTGTTGAAGGCTCTCACGACCCGACAACAGAATTCGAGGTTGAAGAGATGTGTTGACATGTCACTGGCGCTTCAACAGTGGTCTCATGACGTGACGGTAAGAGTTCTTTTACAATGGTATCATGTACATCTAGTAAATATCAGGCCGCAACAGAATGAAATTATCTTCGGGGACACATACGATATGGTAAGTCATGACTACGTCCATGATCACCGAGCTTACGACCTTGTAGGACCTCCTAATGAATGGTGATGATGATCATCTTGTGGAAGGCACTCTTCTTGAAGCTCAGATGTTTGAAGCGTTCGTCGCAGTTGAAGATCATCTGGAATTCTTCTCACATTGTTCGATTAGGTTGGGGGAGTCGCCGTCATTGTTTCATGTCCTCTGGCACCTCCCGGCAACTCGAATCTTTCGCATAATGGACAACGTTGTTCGTCGCAGTGTGGAACGCCGTAAGCGACTGGGTTCTCAACAGGCTGACCTCATGACACATTTGGTAAATTATATTTCTCTACTTCAGCGGTTTGCAATTAATTGTAGATAAAGCTCAGCGATAGACCCAATGGTATCACTAAACTCACCGACGCTGACATAAGGAAAGAAACGATCCTGGCGATTCAAGCAGGTAAGCCCTTCTGCCTGGTTTGATACCTTATCAAGCTCATCTTATACCAGGGACCAACGGGATTTCATCCGCTTTGACATTCTCATTCTTCTACTTAGCCATGAATATGGATGTCCAACATCGTCTACAAGAGGAGCTGAAGCAAGTGTTCCGTGACCGCGAAATCTTGGACTCGAGAGCACTTCAGGACCTTCCGTACCTCAACGCCGTGGTCATGGAGTCAATGCGTCTTGGCGCACCTCTAGGCTCGTTCTATCGTTTGGTTCCAAAGGGTGGTGCGAGCATCGAAGGGGAGTACTTTCGCCAAGACACGATCATTGGTATTCCAGCCTGGGGCCAGATGGTTTCCGAAGATAATTTCTATCCGGAACCATTTGCATTCTTGCCTCAGCGCTGGCTTCCAGACGGACTCGGTGAAGGTTCCCGCCTGAATAAAGGGGCAATGATGACCTTTTCGCATGGTCAGTTTCCTATTGGGTTCATGTGATCACAGACTTATCGACGGCTTTCCTAGGTCCTTTCGGCTGCATTGGAAAGCAGCTTGCGCATTTAGAAATGCGTCTCGTTCTATCGAAAATTCTGCTGCGGCACACTCTGGAGTTACCCCCGGAATTTGTTCCTGATAAGTTTCTCGAGAGCGTACAGAACAGAAGAGTTACTACTTTCCCGTATCCTTTATTAGTAACACTTTCTGAGGAGCACGACGTGCTGTAGATTTTGTCTCCTTGATGACTCCTGAATATAAAATTTTCGATCTTGCTCCTATGGTTTCTCTTGTGTCCGGTGATGAGAAAGAATCAAAACTGGATTCCGCCTAAGTGACTTGGGTAAAAGCACCTATCTCCGAGTCTAGTCTGAAATACTCATCGCCGGCTCTACCTATCTTTGGCTGTCGACCAATGCTGATTTCATCATCCTGGAGGTCGATTCCGTTTTTGAGGGAACTGTCACCTATGAGGTACATCACCATACTGGTTGCGATTTGAGTAGTTCTACCATAAATAATTCCTTTCATCTCGAACGTGAGGCCTGAAACATTTTAAATATATTTGTGTAGACTAAAAAACAAAGTACATATCCAGCTCAAAGCCTGGCTCGTTCTAAAAGATCACATTCCTGTACAGGCCCGCTGCCCATGATACACTTTCAGAGTTGGATATGAGAATTCCACATCTCGTCGGAGACCATGGGCGCAGTAACGTAGTCATCACAATCAAGCCATGCCAGAAGCTCTTCCAAGCGCGGAAGGAGAGCCATGGCCGCCTGAGCTTCCATTTTCCTTTGTTCGGCACGCGACAGGCACCCATTCTCGATGTACCATGAAGCATCGGATTTAATAACGCTCGCAATGAACATAGCCATCACTTCTCCATCTATGCCGCTTTGAGTTGCCGCCTCAAAAGCCATACGATGTCCAATTGCTTCAACAAGTAAGGGAAGCTGAGGCAGGACGATGGACTGGATTGTGGCACTTCGGTGCCCGAGCGGATTAGACACTAAAGCCCGGAGTTCTTCTATCAAGGCTGTCTCGTGTCGAGCCAGCAGGGAGGTGGGGTCCTTTGGTGGGGGGATAGAAACACGGCCTAGAAGTATCTCCATCCCAAACCCTTGAAGGAAAAAAAAGTTAGAAGAGAGCGACCGCTGGAACACTTCCATGTTACTCACGGATAGAAATAGCTAACAAGTCACCTTCAGCTATGGATGCACCACGCAAATTCGCCTGGGTGAACATAATTACCGAATGAGCAAAACATCGAGTACGAATTACTTACATGCAAAGACGATAGCTGATTGACTGCGAACAACCCTTGAGCTCCACACTGGTCTCCAAGAGTCAACGTGATCTCTTTGGCGTGTTTGACAACAGTCGCTTTGAAGATCGCAGCGACACAATGCCGCAGGACAGGATTGGTTTCCGAGATAAAGAGCATCCTCGCATAGGCGCAAAATTTATCAAAGACCAAAGATAGTGTGATTGCGGAAAGCACCGGAATGTACTGAGTGCTGAAGGAAATTATGGGCCTTGAAGAACCGGTGGAAGGGTCTATGACTTGTCTCCGGAGGCTGTATCTTGCCCCAACGCACGAAGCAACGCTCATTGCCGAGACACCGAAGGCGCCCATGCACAAAGTTCCGGTAATAACTCGTGATATGTTGGAGAAAAAAGCAGATCTAG
>NW_026848858.1:0-12605 GCF_030435595.1 Desarmillaria tabescens | reverse complement strand
CCATAGTTTCCTGAAAAATGAGGCAAGTGTCATTCACCAAGCCGACGGTCTGGAAATCATCCTTCCGGGCCATGAATGCATCTGCCACCTGATGATCCAGGCTCAAGCTACTCCTGTACCCATCACAGATCCACTCTCCGTCCAAGACATCCTGTGTTTGGAGCTAGTGAGATCGCTGAAATAACCAGGGGAGAAAGGTACGTTACCGGTACAACTTTGGACGCGTTTATGAGCAGCGAGTCCAGAGTTCCCATGAGGCTGAAAATGTCCTGGACGAAGCATCGGTAAGAGATAGGACTGTAATAAGACACGATATACCTCCGCGTGGGCATTATCGACGTTCGTAGCGAAAACGCTGCAAGCGTCACGTACGGCAGAGAACGTATTGGTTAAGCCAGTAAAAGCCTTTTGGAGTGCAGTGACTTCGCTACGACCAACAAGAGGGTTGGCGAGAGCAAGAGCGGCAAGGAGAATTACAGAGAGAGAGCGAAAGAGCATTGTGAGTTTTCGTCGGTGCGATGTAGCGGTGGAGCTGCGAGGCCGCTTTTATCTCACTCCACGAAGAGAAGCATTCCGGGTCAGGTGTTCATTTACATAAAGACTGCAGCCCTTGGGGTTCTAAATACGAAATTTTAGAGCGCGTTCATGAACGAGGTTCTGAATGACTAATAAGGTGAAGGGAGGAGATAGAAACCATGATCGTACCTCCGTACTGAGTCCCTGACAGGGCCGCGATGGGTTCGAAGGCGAGAAATTCCCCGACCCTCCAAGTTTATGTGGATTCTCCGAAGGAAGCTAGAAGAAAGCCAAATTTGTACCGAACGTTAGTGCTGTAAAGCAAACTAAGTGAGATTTTACAGACCCTTGCTCCCGGGTAATATCTATCCTGTATCGTGGACTAAGTTGCGTCGCTTCCTACGTTCGAATCTGAAACCGATTCACACCCTTTCGTCTGGTAAGGTGCCATTGTCGGCTTATCGGGATTAGATCAGGAACAGAAAGGGAAATGCCATTAGAAAGAAAGCCGGTTCGTTACAGGATTTTGAACTTCGTAGTCCTATTATTGAACGAAACGAGAATTGAGATGATATGTATGGAACGAAGAAAGAATGAGCGTCTGAAAGAGCATCTCCAGATAAAGCGAGAGAAATTATTCACTGAAGAATGGCTGCGAAGCCTCTATAACGTCCGCGGCCCGGTCACAAAGGCAGGATGCCCTTTGACGATGAATCTAGAGGCGAACAAAATAACCCGCAGACTTTCGTGCAAAAGCGACGCAGGACTTTAGACTGTAGGACATACAGAGCATATATCGTAGCCACGACCACCATGACAAGATGATTCTCAAGGAAATGTAGCCTAGACTAATAAAGCACAATCAAATCACGTATTTATTCAGACAGGACAAAAGAAAAATCGATGGCAACGGTATTTCGAGCCAGCTAAATGAAAAACATTTTAATTGACCCTGACATCCAAGTTCACCTTCTAACAGTATGCGGCCTGGACCTTCGCCGTCTCTGCCGAAACGGTATCGCTCAATTCCTGAGCACAATCCTTGTAAGCGGACTATATATAATCATCGTCAGTTGCATACAATTAGCGAAATAGTTATAGGATCACATACCGGGGTAGCAGCCATGAGATCACTAACAAAGACGGCGTTATCCTTCGCGAGTTCCTCAACGATCTGGCAAACGAAGGGAACGACATGGACGGCTACGAAATCGCTCTTGCAGCCAACGATCTTGTCAAAGGCATCAACGAGCGAGGGAAGGAAGTCTGTGAAAGCGGCGCAAATCGTCTCGCCGTCCGCATCGGATACGACGTGGGTCTGTATAAGATATCGTCAGATACAAAGAGCGCCCCTATAACAGAACGACGACGTACGGGAACAAGCGGAATGGCCTCCTTGATTTGGTTGTCTAATTTTTGTGAAGCACTGCCAACGGCCTAGTTGGTACCGTTAGAAAGAGGTGAAGACAAGAAATTTATGGGATGACTTACGAAAGCATGGGTGGAGTCGACATTGGACTCGAACGCGTCGACCGCTGTGCTGATGTCGCCGACGGTGCTGGCCATGCCGTCTAAAGCACTTTTGAGCGCGTCGACCTCGCTGCGAGCCACAAGAGGGTTGGCGACGGCGAGCGAGACGAGAGGAAGGAGTGCGAGAATGCGAGAGAACATATTGAGAATTGGTTAGTACGACTACGGTGGGTGCAGTTGCTGGAGGATCGAGGCCATTTCTTAACGCATTTTATACCATTCAAGAGGAAATTTCCGAGGAAAGAAGCTCTCAGGACAGTCGAACGTTCACGCGGTCAGAGTATTCGGATAGATCAATGTGCTAGACGAGAAGGTGGAAATGGTGGTCACGAACGTTCAATATTCAATGAGAAGCCTTCTTTTTAGACTCGACTGCATGGGATGATCGACGTTTCTCTCCGACTTGAGCGCGTAGTTGGGTCAATAGGCATCACAAGATCCCTCAGCAGACAAAATCTGGTGGATTCGGTTCACTGTGCGATGTCCCGCGTGACGCCCCGACCGTCGACGGTATAATTGAAGGTGCAAGGTGCCATTCAGATGTCCATGTGCACGAACGTGTTGCGATGACACGATTAGACATTGACGTTCCGAAAGTGATTCGCCATCATACACTTAACGTCGGATAGCTTTAGATTCCGACCAATGGCCAGGAGAAAGGACAAGTGACTGAACTCGTGAGCTATCGTCGCGCGCTTCGAATGTAGAAAGAAACAGACGGTGGATGAGGATATCTTGGTTTCGGAGGGGGGAATGGATAGTTGTCGGAATTATCCCAAAAGGAATGCTAATGGAAAAGAATATATATGGCTTACTGAAAGCGGATGAAGAAGGCGTATAGCTGGCCAAAGAATACAAAAAGTGTGGTCACCACCGAAGGTGACCGTTGACGTTGAGGATCGTATTAGTTCATGGTACTTGGGCGGTCACAGGGCCATACGCAAGTGCGATTACGACCTATGGCTAGATATCGAATTCAGTACTCGGTCCCGTGTCTTTGAGCAGAATTCAATTGTAGCTGTCAAGTTCGACATTAACACGACGAAGATGAGGCCCCGCGAAGCTCTCACCAAGGCGTATCGGGAAATTAGTATATTTGACGCCCCGCAAATGACCAAAACCCTGTCCGTAGTTAGCATATTTGAAAGTATATACATTTTTAGGCCATAGATTGGCTGAATCTGGCAGAACGTGGGCCGGCTGGCATCCAGAAAGCAGTATAGTGCCTAAAATAACGCTAAAGCGAAACTTTTGGTCCGGCCAGCACTCCGACTCTCCCAGACCGTGAACAGCTTGTCCGAATTAGCATATTTGAGGCTTAAATCTTTGCGAATTTTAGGCCCCAAATCGATGATTTTTTCCGGACACACTTTGGCAGGAGCTTCCCGGGGTATCGAACATGCCGTTGGGAAAGTGGGAAAGTTGAAGTACTAAGAAAGGAGTGAAAAAAGACAGAGATTTCTGGTGTAATGGCATTGACACTGAACGGACGTTGGGAGCGTAGACGAGAGGAGACCAAGGCGGAGTCGGGCCGGTTCACGTGACGGTTTAGGGCAGGTAGACGTAGTTTTCCCGTTGTCGCAGCTAGTCTTTTCCCCCATCGATCCATTCCATCTCTCTGACTCTACGAGGGGTTCCAACGTCTTAGCAAGCCCGCGCAGCGCGACCCATGTCGCGACGGTGGAAAGGAAGCCGGTACGGAACTTACCGGAGGCGTTTAATTGCCGGTTCTCCGGGACGAGGCTTCGCAATGAACCATCATGCATCATGTTCAAGACTTGCAATCCGGTCTACTTGTTCCTCATCCGCAGCCATTCGCTAGCCGTTCATTAATATTGCCGACTAATCTCAGACTCTTGGCTGTCTGTAAGTATCAAAAACAAGCGCAAGCAATCTTTATTAACCGTTGCGCTGATAGTGATACTTCGTCATCCTCCCCTTCGACGACTCATCAGAGTACGAAGAACTGACTTTCTCTGGGCAGTTACTCCAGAGTGACACGATCTGTCAATATCAGCCAAGTATGCCTCGGCCCCGAGCCCCAGCCCAACGTTCCGCAGCAATCGGGCCGGGCTTTCTTTTTGGTTTTCTTGTTCCTCGACGGCCATGTACCCCAACATGCGATACAGTACGCTCTTGCTTGTCGGTAAAGCATGTAGTTATGGACTCTCTTTATTATAGAACTTATGTTTAGGTAAAGATTGAGGCTCGAGACAATGCGCAGCTCACTCTACTGAAGAGCGGTCCGAATTGAATGGCCCTGCTATCGACTGTAGTGGAACTCGGGAGGGAGATGCATATTTCCTGTAAGTCCTCCATACTTCTCCACATGAAACAGCTCCAACTTCGGGATAATAATAGTCTCAGCACAGGTATTGTAGCCAGCAATTTCTCCGAGCCGCCTAAGCAAAGGCATCTGCTCCCTGTTGCGTTTCAATTATCGTTCCCATCTCAATGCTATTTCGTTCATCCGATTCCCTCGCATACGTCACTCTACCTTTTCTAGCGGTGATAGTGAGTAGATGTCGGGGGATGCATTCATTCAGGCCCCTTGACGCGTTGAGAGCCCTGAGATCCTGTGGAGTCCGTATATCCGTCGTTCTTCCTTGCACACTGACCCTGATACAGGTCATCGCAGCGTATCCCTCCTAAAAGTATCCAACCCTGGTTCGAAGTCTCTTCAATCTCATGCTATCCGCATTCTGAGCGTCGCCTATCATCTCGGTCCGTGTAATGTAATGCAAGCTCGGTCGAATTCTAATTTCTGACTGTGAACTTTTATTCAATAGAGATCTTGGAGTCTAGCCTAGCGCTTCCTGCCACGGTATACGTTATGTCGGCAACTATCCTACCCTGCTACCATATGGCTTGCCGCCAAGCAGCCGCGTAATTTCTCAGTTCCCTGTGGTCGCCGTACCACCGAGCATATGTCACCCAGCTTCAATCGTGACCGCTCAGTTGAATCAACCTCGTCGGGATTACACCTTGCTGCGCAGATATCTGCAGCACGAACTCTTTCTCGCTTACGATCGTTTACCTATGGTTCAGATCATTCCTGGCGGCCCGCCTTCAGTATCCACCTCCCTCCGCCTCAACGCCACCGTCACAACACGCGGTCGGTTGGCAAAAAATTTTTTGTAAGAGGGGCAGTGCTCTCGGAAAATAACTGCACCGTTGCATAAAAAGGGCTGTCCTTGCTTCCTCTGAATCCCGTCGCTTCCTCTTATCGACCTCTCCTCCACATCCAATAATGCGGCTTCTTGTTCACGTTCTCGCATTGGTCTCCGCTGTCTTTGCTGCGGATGCATGGTACCCGGGAGGAGGTGGAGGCTCCCAGCCATCCTCTACGCCGTGGACGGGCTATCTGTGTCCCGATACTGATAATTATGGGCACGGAAAAGCTAGCTGGGGCTGTGACTCCCCGCCGTATCCTAACCCGACGTTTGGCTGCACGTAAGTTTTCGCAAGCACACTTGTTTGATTACTTGTTCTGAGGACAATGCTCGTAGGTACCGCACGGGCTCTGGAGTAGGGACGTACCCATGCGAATACTACGTTGTGAGTATCATCAAGCGTGGGTTTTGTTTGTGTGGACTTTTGTGCTGATATTTCGTAGAACGACGGCCGAGGACCTTCAGGCCAGGACTCACGTTGTCCTTCCGGTGCGACGCACTTCAACGGGAGGAAGAAGAGATCACCGCCGTCAGTGGCTGCTCCCGTTCCAGCGGATTCGTACGCTAAGCGTAACATTATTCGCGGATCAGTGAGTTGTCCTCTTTACGTTCAGTCGAAGGGTCTAATTCATTGCACTAGCGAGAAGCTGCAGAGTTTGTGTAATAAACTCGCAGTATTTTCCGCTGTTAAGGTGGATCCGTATCGAGTTTTGGTTCCTATTTTGATGCTCGTGGATTTATTCGTCGTCGTTACATGCCTATCCATTCTCTGAACCCTTTAGAACTTTATAACTACTTTTTAAATATCGATTTATATAGATATTCTTTCGGAGGTGTGCGAATGTGCGAGTCGGAGTTGCAAGTAAGGCGGTGCCTGGGGGGCGCGCCTTCCAAAAACACGTATAGATTGGACGCGCCACTGGCACGTGGTGTTCTACCTCTTTAGGGCAGGTTCAAGTCGATCGTTTACCGAAATTTGCAAAATTTTGCATCCTGCGCAATGGCCCAATTCTCATTCAATCTGAGGGGCATTGCAGTTCCCTTCTCAACTGTTCCCAGTTTATCGACGTGAAGAAGGTCGAATGCAAGAGACCTTCCGTCGCTCCCCAATCCCATGGGATCTGTCTGGAACCGATCTTTCCCTGTGGAAATGGTAGTTCGGCTCTCTCTTAGCTGCGCCTCTTGTTTAATTCATGGTGCTAGCATCAGCAGTCTCGTATACGGGTGATTCAGTGTGGCCTGAAATCACAAAGTATGGGCAGCTACATGCCGGTACACATCATCTAGTCGGATAGCTAGCTAACAGAAGCCCAAGGTAGGTCGGTGGATTGTCGTAAAGGGCGAGCATGTGCTTATTCATTCCAGTCACCTGTCAGATTAAATCTTTGCTCGCCAGTCAGGGAAATCAAAGCCCAGGATATCCATTCGGACCGTCGGAACCGATGTCACGGCAGAGGCTGATTCATCGTTTTGCGCCTTAGAAATCGACAATCATGTCGACCACCATCACCTTCTACGATATTCCATCCAAGCTGCCCATCAATGCGTATTCTCCTAATACGTGGAAAGCCAGGTTAGTTAATATCCATTATATAGCTTGACGCCATCTCTCATCCTTGCCTGGCCAGATATGCCCTCAACTTCAAGGGTATTCCATATCATACGGAATGGGTCGAATTTCCTGATATCGAAGGCCTATACAAGAAATTCAACATCCAGGCCAGTTCTACCCAACAGGACGGTGTGACTCCCTACTATACTGTCCCTCTGCTCCATGACTCGTCGACTGGGGCCATCATATCCGAGTCCGCGGCCATCATCGAGTACCTCGAGACGACCTATCCTGATACTCCGCGTCTCATTCCTCCCGGGACAAAAACATTACATGCAGCATTCACTTCCGCTTTTGAACCCCAGATCATGGCAATAGTGCCATTCTCCATCCCTGCCGTCAACGCGATACTGAATCCGCGAAGTGAAGCTTTCTTCAGGAAGACGAGGGAAAAGTCGTTTGGAGTGACCATTGAAGATATGGGTCCGCTTGGGGAGCTTAAGGAGAAGCAATTAGCGTTGTTGAAGCACGATCTTAGGAAAGTGGATAAGTGGATGACGGAAGGAGACGCGTTCGTTATGGGCGAGACTCCTACATTTGCGGATGTGACGATGTGCGCGTGGATGCTTTTTCTTCGAATTATTCTTGGGGAGGATAGTCCTGAATGGAAGAGTTTGTCGACTTGGCATGGCGGACGATGGGGTCGGTTGGTCAAGAGTTTTGAGAAATATGAAGTTATTGTGTAGAGTCAATCTTTTGAACTGAAAGATGTAACTATGACACCTGTTTTTAGGTCTCGGACCCTCAATAATATAATGTGCATCCAATGTGCTATGAAGTCTTTCATCCCTTGGAACGCGTCGAGGTCCGCTTCATTTCTTGGTACACGTTATTTCCGGATCCTCACATTGTCAGGTCAATTTCGTACTTACCCTTTAGGACAAGAATTGACGGGAGCGTCATTTGGACGCAAAATCCACCAGGAATCTCAGCCATCAAAGCTTGACGCATCACGTTCGAGATGCCAGCGGTATATCTTGCACATGAATTCTTAACTGGTTCCTCATTCCTTCAATTGTAAAAAGATCACGCTACAAACCGCTCAGTGAACACAATCAAACGGATTTCGTCTGCTGAGAGATCTTCTCACCTCGTGACGCACTGTCCCTATTGCGCGAGCAAATCGGAAGGCTCGGAGCAAAATCTATCCAATCATTCTTTGGCATCCTGACTATCCTTTCTACCTTCTCGTCCATCCTGACACTTCCCAGAATCTTAACCGCATGATCGCTTGACTACGAGGCTATCCTGAAAGGTTTCATTTGTCGTAGCCTTTGCTCCCTTAACGGCATAAGAATCCTTACGAGACGGCATCAATCCTCCAACAACTGGACACCGCAATAGCAGTAATCAAAGCTTAGTATGTTTTCTCAAATTCCTGTATTCCTTTCCCTTATCTTCCTCAGAGATTTCGGCGGAGATGGCAAAGATCGAAACCTCATTCTGCCAGAAGGCGAGCTCGAACGTCGGTGTCAATTTAGAGGTTCTCGGACATTTAGCCGAGGATTCGTCGTGGTCACAACGTACTGAAACTTGAGGGCAAGTTTCCACAACAATACCGTGAGGTAGGCACTCGGAAATAAAATTCTACACTCGACGTTAACTCACACCCCCAGTCGAAGCATCTTATACTGCCCATCATCTCGGTAATTGAGTCCCGGCTGCGCCTTGTCTCGTAAAAATCTTTAGTCTGGACCACGGGCGCCGGTGGCAATAGGTCGCTTTACATCGCTTGTACTTGGGCAGCACTCGTCTGCTGCTCGTCTGCTCATCCGAGCTATTGTCCCAAGTCGTCTCGGTGTCGACCTTGACCTGAATATAAATTTCGTGAACATCCGTACTCAAAGATTGTCGAGGTGCATTTACTATGTGGCGATGTTCAGATTCCGCTGGATGTTGATGTTACCTCCACTGTCACACAAACGCATCTATCTTCGACGCTGGGAGAACTAGAATAACAAGGAGATTTCTTTCGACCGGAACTTTGGAATTGACTGCTTCTTTTTGTGGTCCAAAACTGGAAGGGTAGCAACGGCCAAGAACGTTGCTAGTGGCCTCGTGCTGGTGCCCATTGATCCCTTCAAGTAAGATGACATGACAGTGTGAGAAGACTCACTAATATTCAGTCACATACATGATGATTCAGTAGGCTTTATGCATTTCTGCTTACCACAATTAATCAGCATCTTATAGGCTCTTTATATATCGGTAGCTACGATGGATGAGAACTCATAAACAATGTCTCCCAAAGTTATCGTCGTTTTTGGTGCTACAGGACAGCAGGGTGGCTCTGTCGCTGCTTCGTTTCTCAAGAACAAGGACTACACCGTCCGAGCTGTCACTCGAAACCCAGATAGCGACAAGGCGAAGGCGCTTGCTGCCAATGGCGCCCAAGTAGTCGCTGCAGATCTCGACGACTACAAGAGCCTCGTCAAGGCATTCCAGGTGTGTTAAGTACATTTTTTTGTAGTAATTGATACTGATTTTTGCGTAGGGCGCGTCTGTCGCTTTTGGCGTAACAGATTTCTGGACACTGCTACCGATCGTCGGATTGGATGGTGCCTTTGAGGGCGAGATCCAGCAGGGCAAGAACCTCGCCAATGCCGCAGCAGCCACTCCCACGCTCGAGCACTACGTTTGGAGCACTTTACCATCTGCGACAACCACTACCCAAGGCAAAGTCTTCGTTCCTCATGTTGATAGTAAAGCGCGCGTCGACGAATACATCCATTCTACCCTTCCTGATCTCGCGAAGAAGACCACTTTCTTCTGGGCCGGATTTTATGCTACGAACTTGGGGAGCTTTGTGCCTCCGGTAAAGCAGGAGTCGGGGAAGTACGCATGGGTTCTGCCGTGTACACCGAAGGCAACAGGTCCTATGATGGGACTGACGGACGCGAATGTCGGCGTTTTCGTCAGTGCGATCCTGGCGAAGCCCGAGATTACTCTTCCTGCGAAGATCGTCCTCGGGTCTGTTGAAGTGTTGACGATGGGCAAGGTTCTGGAGTTATGGGGAGAGGTGAATGGTGTCGAGACAGTTTTTGTGCAGAAAGATGGGGAGGAGTACGCCGCTTCGTTCTTTGCTGGTCCGGTCTTTGGGAAGGAGTTAGTGCTGAATATGGAATTCTTCGAGCAGGGCTTGGAAGGTTGGTCAAAGAGTGGCGAGAAGATTTTGACGAAGGAAGATCTTGGGATCCAGGATGCAGAGTTGGTCAGTACAAAGCAGGCGTTTGAGAGGATGGACTGGAGCAACGTTGTAAAGGCATAGTTGCGTACAAATTGTTTATTATGACTGTCGTTCAAAGTTTTTGTCACGGCTACTTGTGTTCGAGCATTATTTTATACGGCTGTCATTGATCATCTTTTGTGTCGTGTCTGCAGAAATGTGTGATTTTATTGTGTCTTGTTGGTCCAAATTAAAGGAGAACCACTTAAGAACCATTCTAATGCCATGGTACGGAATTTCAGTTTTCGATATGCTCGCACTCCGATTCCTCAATCTCCCTTGGGTATAAACATCCTGCCTTCCAGATAACACGATCTCACATGCGATCTTCCTACTTCTATTACTACGGGAAAATCCTGTAATGAGAGGGCTTCTGTTCAGATAGTATGTCCCGTTCGTAACCCTATCCAATGTCCGAAAGCCGGTAATGCCCTACCATATGGAAGGGTTGCGGATCCAATTCAGATTCGATCACAAGAGGTAATTCAGTCCACGAGACAAGCGATATATTACTCCCAGATAAGGCGTGTAAAATATCACCATGTTCTCGTTATGGAAATCACTGTTCGCCTCGAATTCAAGGTTCATGGCTGACTGGTTTCGGAGACTTGTAAAAGTCCCTCACCACTTGTCGAGCCTTTGTAGGCTACTAGTCTAAGTGTGGAGGTACGTCCATAGTTCCTATCTCCCCTTTCATCCCGTTAGTATGGGCGTAATAGCGTGCAAAAAATCCGACGAATGCAAGTTAAATTTTTTCCAGTCGCAAGTTACTTTTAAGTGCACAAGTTCGCGTCCCTTCCGCAAGTTAAGTGTTTTCCTATAGTGATGTACACACCGGCGTCATTTGTTACCATAGATCTCTGAATAAGATCTGGAGGCGCGTGTTCGGATCGGGACGAGGTGGCCACTGAACCGGCCGACATTATTTTATTTCGGTGCTTGACACCCGTCATTCCGCCATTGCTATAATGGCCCGAATTCCTCCAGCGTTCTATTCATCTTTACCTACTTCTCCATCACTTATTCAGTAATGAATTCAGATACATTTCCTTTGGATGTTTGATCTTTGGATTCAAAGCCGCTCAGACTCAGTCTAGATAGTACTCCCTTATAGATTTGAATGCTCGGAATTCTGCAAGACAGCGATAGATCGAACTCAGTGGGGCGCACTGAGAACGTCATTTCAGAGGGTTCAAGGGTTCACGACATGGCCTGCTGAACAGCATAGGTACCGTATTCCTTCCTAGAATGTTAGTGTTCATATCTTTCGTGACCAATTGTCGGGTATCCGGACGGCTGGACGGAGATTTGTATATTACAGCCTAGGCCTTGCTTATTCTGAAGCTATATCCAATAGCAAACTTGCGAAAAAACTACTAACTTGCGGAAGGATATAAGCGAACCTGGGGGCTTATAACCAACTTGCGAGCGGAAAAAACGCGACTTGCGCCAACGTGAATTTTTGCACGCTATTACGCCCATACGTTAGGCATTCTGAATCTTGTCCACCAAGGCATTCGACAAGTTAGAAGTCAAACCTTACTATTTAAATGAACTTCTGACACAAGTCTGATAATGAATGCTTCTCTTCTCCAACTCGTTATAACGGCCTCGGAAATTCACCGCTATCGCCCCAACGAAGCTCGCGATGCTCCTTCGCCCTCTATCTCTAGTTCTCCCTGTCGCTCTTGCTATCTCCAACCCGTTTGTTGGTCGTAGCGAAGTTACTGCACTCCAAGAGGCTTGTAACAAAATCAACACCACTCTCTATGATGTAATTAAAGCTTGCAATGCGTTTTCTATCAACGTTGATAGTGCACATGCGGAGGTATGTTTTGTACCTGTGCTGTAGTGACCTGTTGTGGATGCCTTTTTCAGGAGGTGTTCAATCTCTCAAAGACTCTACAGTCGCGGGTCAGAGATGCATCTGAGGTGGTTCCGGTAAGGTACCTTTCTTTTCATTTCAGCATTATCTCAATGACCACAAAATGTAGGATGTGTTGGATGGAAAGTGGCTGTGCGAATCGTACACAATGTTTCAAGTCCAGGTCTTCAGTTATCGGAGGACTTCATTGCTCTCAAGAAAGATTTCCAGAGCGTCGTCTTGCTCAACGACACTTGCCTTCTTCTCCAGAATCTTCCAAGGGTAGTGCCTTATTGGACAGGAAGCTCTTGGATGCGACTCCGGTGAGTGTATTAGGTGATTGGTACATGGTTGCGTATGGAAATGTAATGCGACACCTAGGATTCATGGAAGGCGTGTGTTCAGAGATATCAAGAAATCTCCGAGAATATGACGGCCAAGGTCCTGGAAGCGTATTGTGGTCATTCCTAACAGAGACTGAGAGGGGGCGCTTGGAGTACTAAAGGTTCGAGGTATTCCCGTGAGACTACGAGGGACGACCGAGAGGTGGGAGAGAGGCGGACGGGTGCTTATCCGAGATTGACCGACGACTGACGCTTGTTCGAATAATTAATCGTTTTGACTGCTTATCACGTTTTGAGGTCCAACGGAATGGACGAGTATCGTGCCCGGGTACCTACCACG
>NW_026848857.1:0-12735 GCF_030435595.1 Desarmillaria tabescens | reverse complement strand
AAGTTCAGTGTCGGCGGGCTCGACATAATGTCGGATGGACTGTAGATGTGGCGGTAGTTACTTGGCCATCCGGCAGGTAATGAGAGCCGACGTTATGCGCCATGTTACTGCTAGCAGAATAAGCTTCAGAAATACAGCTCGATAGTGATGCGATGCTTACTTTGAGGCTTTTGATGGAAGAGTTTAAATCGTAGCAGACTTGTGGGGACAATATCGGAGTGCAGGAAACATTCTGTTTTATAACTAATTTATAGAAGTGTCGGGACCGCCATGGTCGCTATTTGATGGTGAGATTCTCAGTTAGTGTCGGCGCTGGTGTCACTTCAGGCCATGCGGGCATCTCGAAATTACAATGAATGACCTCAATCGAGACCGATATCAAAATATAAAGGACATCGATGCATCATTTTACCCGGGATCAAAAATGAGATATCAAAATTTCGGCTATAAGCCATCAAAAATCACGTACTGTACTTGATAGTTTTCACTGTTCACTGCCTTGTCTTCCTTATACAGACGACGATCGTCTTTGGTATGATTCAGCCATACGGTCTGATTAATCAAATATAACATTCGGTGGTAATGATACAGGTTTCGGGGTGCCCTAACAGTGACCAAAGCAATGCGCTGACATGTTACACAACGAAGGCCTATAAGAACAGTGAGATGGAGGAGAAGCGATGCGAAACAGATACATACCCCGTTGACACGAATGTTTTGGCCATTTACCCACTGAGCCGCCGGGCTGGCAAGGAACGAAACAACAGGAGCAATCTCTTCCGGCTGACCCAGCTTGTTGCTTGGGTTTTGGGAGGCGATCATGTCGATCACCTTCTGGGGCTTGCCAGCACGGAACAGGTCGGTGTCGACAGGTCCTGGTGAGATAGTGTTGACAGTCATGCCCCGAGCACCGAGATCTTTTGCGAGGACACGCGATGCCTGTTCCACGGCGCCCTTTGAGATAACGTAGCACAGGGCGTTAGGGAGAACGGCTATAAGGGTCGGTTAGCTGTAGCATATTTGACGAGATGACAAGGCTTACCAGAAGCGGCGGTCAAGGAGGAGGAAAAGAAGATGATGCGTCCACCGGCTGTGAAATCAATCAAAAATTGATGGCTGGGAATGTCATAATGAGAACGTACGAGAAGGGAGGACTTGGGAGGCTGCCTTTGCCAAAAACAAGGGCCCTTTGACGTTGGCGTTGATATGGTTATCGAAGAACGTCTCGTCGATGTCAGCGAGAGGCTTGCTGCCCATGATTCCGGCATTCAGGACGAGGATATCAAGCTTTCCAAATGCCTTGATGGTCTCGTCCAGTAGATGCTTTCCACCGGCGATGGTTGATGCATCAGCTTTAATTGCAGCGGCGTTGCCTTTGCCCTTGGACTTGATTTCAGATACGAGCTCCTGAGCGGGCTTTGCGCTGTTGACATCTAGATGGATCGTAAGGTACACTGCTTGCGATGCATAGCCGATAAAGACGCACAGTTAATGACGACGCTAGCACCTTCGTCTGCAAGACGCTTGGCGATAGCTGCACCGATACCACGGGACGATCCCGTAACGAGCGCGACTTTGCCTGCACGATGTCAAGGTCAGAATATTGCACATACACATCGTCATGAAGACCTACCAGAGAGCGAGGTAGTGAAGGTAGAGGAAGGGGCCATTGTGCTGAGTGCTGATTTGGCGATAACGGATGTTGATTTGACGGGAGAATGAGATGTCCGGAAGAGGCGGTGGAGAAGGCTTTTTGAATGATGGGCCAGTTTAAATTTGTTGGATGTCGTTGTCGGATTGGATGGCTTTTATAGCATCCACGAACCCAATTGGCCGCGTCATTCCGATTCGTTAGTAGGGATCCACAAATATACACGGTGGATGCCTCTCCCCAGGCGGCAGAATAGTGGGAGTTGATGGTAAAGTGACCCACTAATTTCCGATGTCATGTGGTGGCAGTGCTCAGGGGAATATATCGGTATGCTCAACTTGAAGTTACGACCAAGCTATGATACTACAAAAAGGTGGTTTAATAATATAGATGGTGGTACTCTACTGAATGCAAGCAATCGTTGTTTTGTCTACATAACAAAGTCTGACAGGAATCTAATTTGTTTTGTTTTTAGACTCGTCACTGTACATATGCTTGAAGCAAGGAATACTATTACGCCTCATGGATGTCCACCAGGATTCCGCAGTGATCACTCCAGTAAAGTGCTTCGTCATCTAAATTCAATGTCTGGCACGGAAGCACTCGCATCTGTACAAGGGACATTCCTTCGGCCGTGACGGTAGTATTATTCTCTCCGTCCAAAGCGGAATTGCGAAGAAGTGCTGCACGATCAAGCCGCCCTGGGGGAAAGGGTTCTTCGATCTGTACGCCCCATGTTTCCCCTCTTTCGCCTTCGTCTTCAAGTATATTTCTTCTCCCATCATCATCTCGATGTCCTGCGGCCGTTAGACCATGGGCAATAGAATTGCTAACAACAACTTTCCATGCATCCAATAAACCTAGCTCGCCGATCAGACTCTGATCTGCCGGTGTGATGGCATTGAAGTCGCCCATAATGATACCCGAGCCTGCTGCACGAAGGTAGTCAGCAGAAATGGCAAGTTGGGTGGGTCGGAAAGGGGGATTGATGACCAACGAATCAAGGTGGACATTGATGACACGAAAAAGCTTTGATGTGCGTGATGGCGAATGTAGGTGGATGTCGCAGCACAAGGCGTCACGATTCATGTGCGAGCGGTAGGGGATACGATAGACAGTAATAGGCGTGAAAGACGCGTGTCCTTTACGCAACAAGGTGATGCTCCCAAATGAGGTGCTGTCGCTGTGGGTCCTCCAGCAACTAGTGTCGACGTCAGTCAGATAGTAATTCAATCGGACCCATGGATTGTTGGTGAGCGCAGACAAGGCATGATGGGATACTTCTTGAAGGAGAAGAATTTCGGGTTCCATACTAGATTCTGTGAGGGAAGCGAGAAGAGCTGTAAGTCGCTGAGATGGATGGGGAGAATTAGAATCCACGTTCCACGACACGATACGCAAAGACGGTGGATGTCGCGCCTCGGACGCGTTGCCTTCGTTTGGGCTACAAGGGAGCCATTTGCCATTCGTATACTCGTAGAGACACTGAAATACTGGATCCTCGGTCCCTGGAGGAAAAGGTGTTTCGTATTGATATGAGATCCATTTAGCTTGAGAGCTCGAAACATGACAGTAGGAAATAAGAAGATAGGGGCTTATTGGTGGTGGGCACAAATTCCGGCATTCCCCGCAACACCAACACCCCGAATCCTTCCTTCCTCATATATCATACGCAACTCATGCATTGGACTACTATTACATCGTATAAAGCTACAGATAGCTTCGGAACCATTGGGCAGCTGCCTTAAAAGCCCCCTCCTTCCCGGCCTTGACCTTAGGATCGCTTATATCGCCACGAACAGCGAATCCATGCGTACAGCCCTCCCAGTATTCACGCTTGTACCCCGGAGAGAACTTGGCAAACAACTCATCGGTTTTCTCGTGAATTTCCTTTGGGAACATCTGATCGATCGTGCAGCTATTAATGAGAAGGGGCGCTTTGACGGTAGTGGCATATTTCTGTCAACGAAAATAGGTGAGTAAGTTAATTTATGGACAAGAGGGCACACTCACCTCGAAATCATCAGGGAATTTGAGAAGGGATGGGTGAGATACGACGGCTACTTTGAGAACATCTTCAAAGGCCAGATCGAAGACGTAGCGACCTTGCCACAACTCAGTACTTGGAGAAAGCAACCATAGCCGTTCGCGTACCTCCGAAGCAGTAACCAGTAGCGCCGAATTCTATTACTCCAGAGTCTTTCAAAGCAGCGACGACCTTATCCAAAGGAGGGCGAGTATGTGCGGGTGAATGGTTAGGCAACCATTTTGCGAAGTCGAATGTCCTCTGTGCTGGCGTTAGGTTTGTATTTGTATGAAAAGTCCGTGGTTCATACACCAGGTTCCAAAGCATCAGCAGGTACAGGGTCGCCGTTAAAATAGTCGGGTATGATGGTCTTAGAATGACGGTGAGCTCCTCGATGTGTATACTGTTGCGCTGGAAATACCTTATACCCATTCTTAGCGAAATCATCTGCAAGCAGCTGGTTTGGTTCACCATTAGTTTAACATGCACAATGAATGATACGCCGGATATGGACGCACCTGATTATTCGGGAGAGTTATCCCGAAAGCGTCTGGCAAGAACAGAATAACTTTGTTGTTGGGGTACTCCCCCGCAGGAGTAGCAACATAGCATTCTACTCCGCCGATCTGCTCAATTTTACCTATAGGAATGTCATTCATAACTCCCCCATGTTTGGGCTACAGATTGTAGTATTACCGGTCGGAGTACCCTCGTGAGTGACACCTGGTAAGTCAAGAATCAGCAATGCACCGCATACTTGGTCAATGAAGACAGTACCGACCTGAGATACAGTCCTTGCAGAGACTCATGGAAGCTAAGACGAGAGGGAACCGAATGAATCATTGAATGGGGCTCACTTTATAAGTCGGCTTTGTAAGTCTGCTTCCTGTTGTCAGCCACTCTTACTAATGGTTAATAGTGCCCAATAGCCCTTCGTTGCTAACGCATGTATTCCCGGGAGATTTTGATGGCTGGCTCACTAGTCTTCCCATGGTTTCAAAACGTTATGAGAAAGTCTGCGTTTACAGTGGATTGCGTATTTTCCTCCATTCGTTGAAAATGTAGGCCAACGATGACCGGTCACCTACTACTTGAGTTTGTCTCTAAGAAGTCACCTGTAATGATGTTCTCTGAAGACCGGTTAAATGTGGTATTTATGACCTATCGCAGTTTCGTCAGCGATGGCTCCTGTAAGTCCGAAGGTATAACGTACGTGACGCCTCATAAGGTACACTTTAAGTACCTCAGATACAGTCTTTGCTGAATGCAATGGCTGGGGGTAATGCTTTACAAGATATTCTTAAATCCCCCAACTATATACGTACATGTACATACGTGACCGGCCACCTCATCTTTGCAACTTACATATAGAATAAATTCATAAGTAGTTAAGGAGCCACTGGGCCGCGGCCTTAAAGGCACCCTCCTTCCCAGCCTTGACCTGAGGATTGCTCAAATCGCCACGCACAGCAAATCCATGTGTACAGCCCTCCCAGTATTCACGCTTGTACCCCGGGGAGAACTTAGCAAATAACTCATCAGTTTTCTCGTGAATTTCCTGTGGGAACATCTGATCGAACGTGCAGCTGTTGATCAGCAGGGGCGCTTTAGTAGTCGCAGCATATTTCTGTGTAGATGGATCGGATCAATGTCCAAGCGAAGCCTGAAAGTATGCACAGACCTCGAAATCATCAGGGAACTTAAGTAAAGATGGATGAGATACGACGGCAGCCTTGAGAACGCCGTCGAAGGCGAGGTCAAATACATAACGAGCTGTGCCGTGCGTTCACAACTGAGAAGAAGGCGACGGTAGTTATTCGCGTACCTCCGAAGCAGTATCCAGTAGCGCCAAAGTCTGTTACTCCAGACTCCTTCAACGCAGCGACGACCTTATCCAAAGGAGGGCGAGTATGGGCAGGAGTATGGTTAACAAACCAACTGGGAAGATCAAATGATTTCTATCTCCGGGTGTAAGACAAAATGTTATAAACGAATGCCGATGAAACATACGCCAGGGCCCATAGCATCAGCAGAGACAGCATCCCCGTTCAGGTAGTCGGGAATGACAGTCTGGACAACAGTGAGTCGCACAACGCGTCTGTTGGTATGACAATTACCTTCATACCGTTTTTAGCGAAATCATCGGCAAGGAGCTTATTTACACCGCGTGAGCCTGTGAGCACACAATGGAAAACACGAAAATCTCACCTGTGCATTTGGAAGAATGATTCCGAAGATATCCGGCAAGAAGAGAATGACCTTGTCCTTAGGATACTCCACGGTGGGTGTTGCGACGTAGCATTCCACACCACCAATTTGTTCAATTTTGCCTGCGGGAAGGATGCTCGTAATCATGTCCTTATCTTCCGACAAAATATGGTGCTACGTACCTGTAGGAATACCCTCGTGGGTGACGCCTAAAAGCTTGAAAATCAGCTTCACCAGACAAGTAGCTGTGATAACAGCGCAGACCTGAGACACAATCCTTGCAGAAACTCATGGCTGGGAACGGTGATGTGGAAGATAAGATGGATACGACCAGCGCTTTATAACAGACTCGATCATCGTACCCATGGCCCGGCTAAATATACCTTGAGTGCCCGGCCGAAAACGTCATTCAACGATCTCGGACGGAACCCCGGAAGACGGGTGGCTACGCGTTTTGGCTGTATGTAACCACAGTGGGTGAGAGCTGTTGTTGTCATTGGCTCGTAGATAGGTCAGCGAACCGGGAATGGTGAAGGACCTACCCGAATTGGCGAGCAATGGGGATATGCGCCTGTGCATCATTATTGCGTGCTCCAATATCTCCTTATACATAACATGTACTATAAGATTACCGGCGGCACACCCTTCCATCATCCATTCATTATGTCAGGAAGTAAAAATGGACTGAAGAGATTACTTACAATGAAAACACTTAGCCCAAAGGAACCAATAGAACATGTGAGCCTGACCTGTTTTTTCTTGATCGTGAACTTTGAGCTGTGTTGGAAAACGGGGTATCGGTTCGTTCCCAGTGTCACATGCACGGTAGCAAGCCAATAGTATTGCGCTTGGCTGAGCTCTGCAAACGCATGAGGATCTACCCCAAAGTACCTACTTTTATACTAAATGTACTTTTACTAGAATGTTCCACGCTTTTCCTAAGACTTCTACCTTAATAATCTTCGGCATGATGCCGGATTGCCAAATCCCAACAAGCTGAAAAAGAAATCCCTCCCAATGTCATCAACCTCAGGTTATGCATCGGGACTTCACTTCCTAAGAGGGTGAAAGCATTGTTGGGTGTCAGCTTCACAAAGATTGAGTAGGTTCTTGCCGTCAAAATACGAGCAAACGAGTAAAACGAATGGAGGATGCACATAAAAGATGTTCAGGGTCTAAGTAGTACATTATGAGACTCCCTTGAAAATGGTTGTGAAGAGAACGATATCGTATGAGCCTCTCACCATCGACGTCATGCCCAGTTTCCGTTTACAAATACTCCAAAAACCATTTGGCAGCCGCCCTGAATGATCCTTCTTTCCCAGCCTTAACCTTCGGGTCACTCAAATCGCCTCTAACTGCGAATCCGTGCTTGCACCCCTCGAAGTACTCTCGCTTATATCCTGATTCGAACTTGGAGAAGACTTGGTCTACTTTATCGTGGATTTCCAATGGTAATCCTTGATCGATCTCACAGCTGTTGATAAGAAGTGGCGCCTTAACATCGTTGGCGTATTTCTACGAGTTGGGGATGTCAGGTCACGCAATAAATGGAAGCACGTAGATGACAAACCTCGAAATCTTCAGGGAACGCAAGCCGGGATGGGTGGGATATCACGGAAACGGAGATGATGCCATCGAAAGCAAGATCAAAAACATAACGCGCTGTGGTCCGTGAATATCAACAAACAGGAAATGTGCCAGAAGAAAAACCGCACCTCCAAAACAGTATCCACTTGCACCGAAGTCAGTAACACCAGTTTCTTTCAACGCGGCGGTGACCTTGTCTAGAGGAGGACGAGTTTGAGCGGGACCATGCGCAGCTACCCACCCATCCCTGTCAAACAGATGCTACAAAGATGACTGAGTTAAGCTGGGAATGGAGGGAGACAAGATCTACGCACACGTACTGCAGGTTCCATGGCGTGGGCTGGTATAGGATCACCAAAGAAGAGGTCAGGTATGATCGTCTGGGTCAGTGGAATCAGCACACTCCGCAGATGTCACAACCCGCACCACATGCCTTCAGTCCGGTCCGTGCGAAATCATCAGCCAACAGCTGGGATCTTGTTAGCAGCGCGAATCAGGGCCCTTGTTCGAATCAAGTACCTTGTTGTTAACGAGCGGGATACCAAACACGTCCGTCAAGAGGAGGATGACTTTGTTTTTCGGATAATCTCCCGCAGGAGTAGCAACATAGCAGTCGACACCTCCGATCTGTTCCAACGTACCTAGGAAGCATGATTTTGTCAATCAGCCCTCGGGTCCAAAGTGTTATAATGTACCTGTTGGAGTTCCTTCGTGAGTGACGCCTGGGCAACTAGCATCAGTCCTATTTTTAAAGAACTCCAGAGCAGACTGTACCGGCAAAGCAATCGTCGCAATGTTGCATAGCTGAGAATGATGGGGTAGAAGGTTGGTAGAAGGCTGCGCTTGGAACAGCTTTTATATCATCCACGGTGCTAAATTTAGCGCAAGTAAGCCAAATAACCCCTGCATTTGACCTTCAAGGTCAGCGCGTCTATCGTCGTCAGGCCCCTTTGGTCGCGTAGAATGATGTCTTTGATAGCTATAAAGAGAGTACGCTGGTCAGTCAAACAGTACAACAACAGTTATCACGTTGTAAAAATCATATAAAGGGCCGATGCGCGTCGCACACAATGATTTGAGTGATTCTGATGGTCGGAAGAACGGTTGGTACATACGAGTGCGATCGGCGTCGTTTGATCAAGATGCCGAGAGAATGCGCGACATGTAAGTCAACGATGTAAAAGGCCGATGTATGTCGGCTGTATGTTATCCTCAACCCATCTTTGAAAAATCGATGATGTGAAATCCAAGTAATGATACTGTAATGACTCAATAACACGGCTATATACATATAACATCTGTCTCGACGAATCAACGGAGTGACAGAATATCGAAAAGTGAAGGCACGCACCTAACCAACATAACAACTATAGATACATACCGTTACAGGGTGGTCTTTCCCAACCCTGCACCAGTGGTGACGCGCCGCCGCTTGTTTCCTCTCCGAATTTCACCCAAATCACTCTCGATTTCCTGTTCCTTACACCCAGAGAGCATGGCGAGGCTCTTTCCCAGCCCCCCGATGGCTTGACTCTGATGCGTTCCGCTGCCTTTGGGCCTACGTCGACCTCCTCCGCCTGCACCAGTACCTGTTCCGGCATTGGCTCCGTTGGGCCCAGTAGGTATGGTGGTAGAGGTCAATGGTAGCGGGAATGGCGACGGTAACTCGTCGACATTGAGCGAGTGTGGGTTGAGTAGTGGTCCAGTTGTAATGGGCAATCCACTGATAGTACCGGCACCATTGGGCGCGGAAGCAGGAGCTCCCAAGGGAGTAGGTGGCGGGGACGTGCCCATTTTGTTCCGCAATTTCCGAGTTATATGGGGACGAGATTGAGAATCGAGGGTGCCATCTAGAAGGCGTCAGCTACTCCGGAAACGCGCTTTTTGACTGTCTTACCTGCAACAGCACCCTCTCCTTCCTTGTCTTCTCGAGCTCGGCGTCTTCGCTCTTCTATGCTCTCCATTAACCTCTCTCTGACTCTATCATGCCCTTTCTTCCATTCAATCTCTACTTTTTCACGTTCTTCATCGTAAGCGGTCTGCGCACACTCTAAGGCATATCGTTCTTCGTACTCAAGCTGAACCAGCTTGGCTGAGCGCTCAAATGTGAATGGCAGGAGCTTCAGATTGTAAAGAGGCAAAGTGTCCGGCCTGGTAGCGAGCGTCACAGATGCCTGGTGTAGTATGGATATTGTTTCGCTGTAATGTCTCCCACTAAGATGATGAGCGGCGTGAATAGAGGGGGACCGAAAAACTTACTCGTCTCTTCTGTCGTTCATCTCCCTGTTAAGTTTCCCTGAAATTTCCTTCCTCTTCTTTTCCCGCTTGACTTCATCCATGGTCGTTCCTATAATGCCACATCTTGATAAGCGTACGTTAGCTTGGTCCAGTGGTCTAATAGCTCACCATGACTTCTGGACGGTCCTGCTATGGCGTTGTGCGGATGATGTTGGTAGGCCAGGCTCATTTTAGTGATCTTGGGGGGTAGGGTCAACGGATCTCAGACTTGCTGGGCGTAGTACACGGGGGAGCAGAAGGAAGGGGGAGAAATTGGAACTCGACCGCTGTGACGTGACATTGGCGTGACCGGATGTGAGGTCCGATGTGGTCCCTGATGCATTGATGAGCGGGCCGGTCCAAGGGTGACTTTTTTCATCCCACAACTCATCATCCCGGCAATCCAATCACTTGGAGATATGTGGGTCTCAATTGACGGCACTGCTGGCTTGTGACATGATACATTGCCATCTCTCGTGGAAGTGCCGCAAGGTTACCCGAGCTTATATCAGGTGAAGGCGGCAGTAAGTGAATGCTTCTTCTCTTGATCGTTATCACCGACACACAACTCACGGAGCGTTTCTTGTATAGGCTAACCACTTCCGCGAAGTAGAATGGATATAGCACAAGGAAGTAATGTCGTCCTTTCTTTGGATCCTCCCTCGACAGAGCCGAGCGAAGAGGAACTATCACCGCTTCTCACAAACCCCATACCATTTGGCGCACCACCAGCGTATGTAGTTGAACGTAATCTCTTTCGCTTTATATGAAAACTATCGCAGGTATAACACAGTCAGACTGCCCACTAAACCGGTCACATACTCATTTTCAAGATTGTCTTTCAACTCTTTGATCCTCATTCCTCCGCCAGAATCTCCCGACTCGCGTCCGCTGTATCACATCTCCGTAAACATCAACGTTTTCAACCCCATGTCACATATAACCATCATCCATCGCGGTCCAACTGAGGATGATCCGTATGTAGGCGAGTTTGAGTCAGTCGTATTATCCCGAGTGTAAAGCAAGCTCTTGCCTGACATGTGTTCTAGAACAGGGATCTCTTCCAACGATGCGACGGTTTACATGGGGGGTGTTGAAACACCCCTTTCAACGAGATTATCCAAACGGGGCAGCGCTCAAGCCGTGAGTTCCTTACTGGCAAGTCCTCGACACGTACTCAGCCTTTGCATTAGGGCAGGTGGAGCTGGACTGGTCCAGACTTAAAGCATAAGCTTGCGTGGAATTGCGAAGTCACACCCCGCATCGTGAGCGGTTCATCACACAATCATAAAATTACGTGTATTGAACAAATACAGTGTCATGCTGTGAATAATCACAACGTCGTATACGCTAGATTTAAACCAAGCAACAAGCTCCGCAAGGCCAACACGCCTCCCGAACTCTCCACGCTGCAAATTTCGCCTGCAGGGCAAGCATTTCTCGATGACATTCTTATGTCGGTTCTCCTCATCGAACAGCAGAGGTTATGTCCACGCGTTGGTGTAGATATAAAGTCCCTGTTCAACTTCAAGCTGTCTCAAAGGTTCAGAAACACTTGAAGGTCAACGAACATCCATTTTTCCGACTCTAGAACAGTTTTGCTGTACTTGCGTCAATCATAGCTTCTCTTCTCTGAGACTCTTATCTGGACCAACTGAGTCCGGATCTACCACAAGCATCCTTATCGTGGATCTAATCTGATTTGAGTTTAGGAAAGCTCGTCTCAGGCCGTTCCATCGCTGGAGGAAATGTTCAGAGGGCAACGATGGCTGGGACTTCCGATCTGCGTCCGTGTCCTAGTCAACCATAAATCCAGTCGGTACACGCATATCACCGTTGGCTTGATCGTGGTGCATCGCCCGCGATAGCTTTTTGCTACTCCAGAACTAGAGCAACTGCAGATGCTATGCGTTACCATGGCACCAAAGTGGTTTATATTGAATTCGCCCACTATTCACGCAATCGATCCCAAGCTGCCGTCCATCATCACACACCACACACACACACACACACTTCCCTCCAGGTGCTGGTCACTACTGGGGTTGGAATTGACAAATTTCCTTGACGAGCCGTGACAACATCACTACCCGAGAATTGTATGGTCGCCGGTGTAGGTACGGCCTTCGTACTAGCTATAGTCGTCGGTTCTATTTCTGCTTCGGCAGTTCCAGTACAGTCGGAGTGAGTGTGATCCTACGGCAGGCATAGAAGACTGATTGGCGCCTGCATAGATCCGTCCATGCTCGGGACGGAGGCAATGCCACTGATATCCTGCATACTTGGACTCCCTCTGTCGGTCTTACGCTGCTAAATCAAGTTGTGTATCCGAATTCGACCGGGGATGCAGGCGAACTGACCCAAAAGCTCGGAAATAAGCTCTCACCATTAATGAATCAAGAATATTGGAAACACCCTGGCGTAGTACAAGGGCTGAAAGAGATCATCGAGGCACTACCATTGATCGGAGAGACAACAATCAGGATCGCTATGGTGTGAAGGTAACAATATATTCGGCGCTAGTTTAGAGAGCCTATGACGACAGACTTGATGTCAATCATAGAAGAACAAGGCGAGGATAGGAATGCGCATACTCAATTTGAAGGAACATTCGGACACCAGTCACCATGATACAATAGCGTTGCCAGTTGTCTCATTGAAAACGACGTAGGCAAAGGAATATAGTAAAGGGATACAAGTACAGATACAATGATAATAAACAAAACGAAAAAGGAAAAAAACGTCAATGCCAAGTATCTACGAGCGCTCTCCCCTCAACCTACGAGCCAAAGCCAAATCTTTAGGCTGAATAGTAACACGCTTCGCATGAATCGCAGCAAGATTAGTGTCCTCAAACAGAGACACAAGGTATGCTTCAGCTGCTTCTTGAAGCGCCATCACAGCAGACGATTGGAATCGCAGATCAGTCTGGACATCATCGCATCAACAATCACACCCCCCGTACAAATCCACCATATACACACCT
>NW_026848856.1:0-12769 GCF_030435595.1 Desarmillaria tabescens | reverse complement strand
GTAGCACAGTTATCGGGATACCACGATCCACGGCTATCCGTAGCTGCTGGGCGAACACCCGCTGTTGGACATCCGGCGGCGAGAGCGTATAATGATAATCCAACCCAATCTCACCCAGACCAACACAAGCCGAATGCTCTAGCGCAGTGAGAATCTCAGATTCCACAGCAGGGGTATACGATTTCGCTTCGTGTCTAAATGGGAAAAATTATCGCGACGAGAGCCCAGTTTGGTTTTCAAAGGACGTACGGGTGAACACCTATCTGTAAAGGTTAGTGTGAAAATTCAGAGGGGAAAAAAGCAAGGAACGCACCGATGACGAACCGATACTGAATACCTTCCCATTTCCCATCTGCCAACTCCTTCCACGTCCCCCGCATGAAAACCTCCGGCTCGCACCACACATCGACTATCGTCTCCACCCCCTTACCTGCATACACGCCCTTGACAAGTCAAACGCTGTCTCATACTGCCCTTCAGGGTACTTTGAGCGATACAACGCGAACGTGGAGAGAAGATGCGTATGGGTGTCGATTATCGTGCACTGTGAGGTCGAGGCGTGCTGGGGAAGCCAGAGGTCATTAGGTCGTGAGGAGGGAGGGAGCTCTTTTCTTGTTGTTCTTGCCCATAGCGATGGAGGTGCTTGCGAAGATCGTATACGTAGGTGGGAGGCGCGAGGGCGCGAAATAAGTCGCAGCATAGGACCCGAAAAGGAAGTTTTCCAGACGAAAAAAAACTCGCGTACACTTCCCGTAAGGTTTTAGTGCAATAAATCAAAATTTGTCGCTAAATGTCTATAGTACTTGTACTACTACTACGGGTCTTTGGGAAATCGCAATGTAATCCTGGAATAATCTTACAATAATATTATTTATGTAAGGTTTGATTGCGAGCGTTAGCAAGGATACATTTTTTTTGACTCTGCAGGCATTTCATTAACCGCCACAAGTACACTAACTATGGCGGGAGTCTATTTGCCGTTGCATATCGCCCGTGTTTTGGTCTAGCCTCCCAGAATTTCTTCCATTCCTCCAACGTCTTTACTTTCGCTTCTCTTTTGGCATTAGCTCTTGTTCTGCCCGTCGTCTACTGACTTTTCTACTCCTCTCTTCGCTAGGTAGTCTGCTCCCTCACTCCCTGCGATGTCCTTGTGGCCTGGGCACCAAGAGCTTTCGACTGTATGTAAAGGGTTGCTGTCGAGGAATTGTCATATGCGACGGTGAAAGACTATAGAGAATTCTTGTCCGGTTTTGGGTATGTATGGTGTCGAGTATCGCGTCGACTGCTGATGCGTTGTCTGCGAAGAAGTGTAAGTGCTTCACTTCCTCATCTTCTTTGGCATGGTTCGTTGTTTTCGTTGCTCCCATCGCGAGGGCTGCCATCTCCCCATCATAGACCTCTGCTTTCTACCCCAGCTTCATACTGAGCTCGATTAAGGCCTGCGTCCCGTCTCTGAATCCCACTACTCCTGCTTCTACTCGCCTCTTTGCCCGCCTCCCCTGGAATCATCTTTTTTTGCTCGCCTCTTCTTCAATTCTTGAGCGAATCCCTATAAGCGCGAGTTGCAGGTGGCGAAATGGATTATCTATTGCTGTGCGGTGTCTTGACAAGTGTTTTCAAGTTTGTCGCTGTTTCTGCTACTTTTGATATCACAAGAGCACAACAGTCGATCCCACAAGAACCTCTCATATAACAAACGTTAACGCTCGCTCCTGTGGGTTCCCCATTCCCCATATTATCGGGAATAAAAGGGGCGGCTTTTTTCCCTTCTAGTGATCATTCCCGATTTCGTTCATTCTTTCGCGTCGACTGAGGACGAATGCGGTTAGACGCGCCATCAAGATGCCTACCGCTTAGTAAAAGTAGTTTGATTCTTCGGAGATGGCCTATCAATCCAGTTCACCTTCCACCACCATGTACCCACAAGAGTTGATTGACGAGATACTCGACAACCTACATGACTCGCCCTCTGCGTTAAAAGCATGCTCCCTCGTCTCTCACCAATTCTACCCGCGCACACGTGACTATCTTTTTCGCTACGTTGATTGTCCCCACCCAGACAAAGCGCAAATCTTTGACATCGTGCGCGACTCACCCAAACTGCTCCAGTGCATCAAGCACGTCCAGTTCCAATGCCTCAATTTTTTTACCCCAGTACCAGACAGCCACTTGCGAGTTCTTGCACTCACTTCGATCCCCGATGACATTGTCCCTCTGGGACGACAGCCTTCCGGTCCAGCGCTTGAAGGAACAATGTGAATGGCGGCAAATTTTGCCTGCGCTCATATCCTCGGCTCCGTATCTCGCCGTCACTAGACTCAAGCTCAAAGGTGCCAACTGGAGCACTTTCCTAGAGTTCCACCACATCGTTCTCTGTTTTCCCAATGTGACAGAGTTGCACATATGGATCATGTCATGGCAGTTTGATATGTTAGGCAACCCCGCTGTGCCAGTATCTCCTGCTCCTCGCATCAAGATTCTGCATGTGGACAGCTTTGGCATGATCCCTGCATTTTGGGAAGGGTTGCATTCGTATCGGTCTGTGTACCTTGATCACCTGGAGGAGTTCTATACTATAAGCTACTTTTCGGAAGGCCCTGATGCAATTGTCCAGGCTGCAAATTCAGCGCCAAAGGTCCTAAAAGTTTTGGAGATCACTTGTAATTGTGCTCCTTGTAAATATTCATCTCTTCATATCTCATTTATCCCATGCTAACTGTCCACATCAAATAGTCTGGGCCAATGTCCCCCTTCTTCACTTGAATGCTACTACTGATCTACGACTCGGTAGTGAGCTGAACGACGACATGCTGCCGTTCATCAAGTGGTGGATCAAGTGCTTCCAAGTAGTTGAGAAGGAGGCTATCATCATGGAGCAACTGACCATCAGGATGGTAGGCCAGGAACGTCCTGTCACCCCCGGACAACTCGAGCCAATAAAGAGAGCGTTCGAGGAGTTGAGCGACCTTCTCTCAAGGCTCGTCCGGAACGTGGATCTGGTATTCCAGTTAAAGGATTACGAGGCTCACCCGGATCTGTCTACAGATTGTTTGAGAGGGGCCATCGTAGATGCGTGCAAGGTGCTGAAGAAGACAAACTCGAGGGCTTTTGATATGGCGGAGCGGACACTTGATGTACCTGTGTTCCCATTCCCGGCTAGCATGCGTATTTTTTGAAATTAGGTCTACTTGCACTGAATGTACTCAACAAGTCAGCTCATGTAGTCGAAAGAGATACGGAGGACTGACAAGCTTCGGACGTATGTAATATTGTACGACTGTGGGTTCATACCCAAGAACCACTTCGGCCATTGAGTGCTACGTTAAGTCCGTATATTAGCACAAACCAAAATGTATGATAGAAAATAGCTCACCTATTGCCAGCAAGACAAATCTTCGGTGAACAGTTTTCCGAACACGTCTCCATCATTTCCAGGGCGCCGGCCCCTAGTCAGCGCGAGCGCTGTCTCGTTTTTTTCTTACCCCAAGCCACCATCGAGTTACTGCATTCACTCGCCACCTCGGCGACATTGTACAATTGTATTGCGAATGGAAATGTTTTGCCTTATTGTGCCGTGACCAACGTTCCCGGAGCATCGTTCTACGGGCCCTTCTCAATGTGTCAAAGAGTGTCCAGGAACGACATCCCTCGTACCCGTATCTCGAATGCGATAGGATATCCATGGGATGGGTTGTGTCTTCCCAAATATCAATGGAAAAAATCCGCGTTGTAAGTTTGAACTTTGGGTGGTGATTGGCCTAAAAGTCTTAGTCGTCGAAGTAAAATACCATCCAGGGTGGCCTAGTTGCATCCCGCAAGCAGTACCACTGATCTGCGACTCGGTAATGAACTGAACGACGACATCAGCAGATGTTCAGTGCAGCAAAGGAGTCTCTCACCCCAGAGCGAATCTTCAGCTGGCATATTAACACAAGCCGCTGGAGAGAGCTAAGCGATGTTCTCTCAGAGCCGGTGCAGAATTCTAGTCAACCGCGCGCTAAACTTGATCCGGTTATCGCTATCCCTGCATGAGACATTTGAGGGTTTAGGAAAATGATCAGATGTTCCACAGAGAATATTGAGTTCTGTCATATATTTGCACAAAGTATTGTATGACATGCCAAATGTGGGTCGAAGCAACAGAAAAGAAAGAGAGAAATAAAAACATGTGCGAGAGCGAAGGACTTTCGAAGACCGGAATGTAGGAGCCCTTCATCATGTTAGTACTTGATCATAAGTGAGGGAAACACAATCTTACTAGCTAGATGATCTTTTTGCTCCGGGTGTTCAAGCCACGCAGAGACGAGTATGCAGGTCCATTCTAAGTGAAAAAGTAGACCAACAGCAGGATTCAGTGTTTGGACCACCGCCCCTCCCTCCCAATCTGGTCCTCCAAAGGCAAGCGAATCTTATACGTAGCAGAATGATAGTTTAGCGCGACGAGTAGAACGTAGTGGTTCCAGGGGAGATACAGATATAGATTTGAATCAATAGGTAGCTTACTCCCAGCAACACTAGGTACCCACCACGACTCGGACTCGGAAGCGATGTTGGCAGTCCACTCAAGTATGCGAAGAATCGGGAACCAGAATATCGAATCGATGTACAGATAGCTCTTGAAGAGTACAAGGTACAGGAGGTGCTTGAGTACGGTGCCTAGAGGAAAGGTAGGTAGGGTAGGTAGGTGGAATAACCTTGATGCAGCAGTAGAGAACATGATGGATGTGGTTCTAGTCGTTTCAAACTCCGACCTCACTGACACCGACAGACGCGTATTGCACGTGCGCATCCGCGACTCAAGTACCGCGCCTGTCAGTGTCACCTTGATTGTTGTCTTGCTCCTCGTTCTCTTGCCTACCAATGACTCATCTCACAGCCTACAAAATGCGGCGACTCAGAAAGTTAATAGTTCCTCCGGTCTGAGCCAGAATGGCAGTGAAAATGCAAAATAGTATATCATGCAGGGGGATAATACTCACCTTTCCCCTGTGGCTCACCGAGAAGAATGGTGAACCGAACCCAGCAACAAAAGGAGGAAGGTCAACCTTACGACTAACAGGCTCACATAACCAGTTTACCGAATTCCTAGATAGATTCATGCTAAGCATGCAACGTGGGGCGTATAGAATAACTCGGAGAGAACAAATATACATCACGCATTCCGTTTGAACCGATTCAAAGTCAATGGCTTTTGGTTTTCCCCACCATCAGCAGCCGCAATCCTAGCACGCCATTGCTCCTCTTTTTGTTTCTCCATCTTCGCCCGAAAGCGTCTTGACTCTGGACTTCGGGGTCGGAGCTTTCGGGCCGATATTTCTCACGACTCCTTTTCCATCTACACTCATCAACAGTGTGGCGTGCAGATCTCATTCTCAAGATATCTACGACGATGAACGTTCGGTTCGCGAACATTGGTGGCGTCGAACCGGCATACAAACGTATTGGAACTGGTGCCAAATGATTCTCCGCGTAAGTGGAGGGACCAAGGTACATACACGTTCCCAAACCTTGAGCCGAATACTGGCAGTGTATGTACTCCAAGATTTCCTGGGGTGAAGTACCTATTTATCGGTTGCGATAGGTACTTGGCATATTTCTCATCGATGTTACTTCGACACTGACGGTACCTTTGTGTATTTCAAGTATCTTCTGCGGACCACGTTGGATCTTGAAACCGTGCCGCCTGACTGTCAAAGTCTCGGAAACCAAGGTGGAGCTGTCTCAAATTACTGTTCTCTTCCCTACCTCACGCTTATCCAGGTTACAATCATGACGGAGTTCTTTCCTCAAGAGCTCGTCGATGCAATAATCGACGAGGTCCAGGACTTCGATGATCTCAAAGCTTGCTCGCTCACCTGTCGCAATTTCTCCTCACGTAGCCACTCCCTGCTCTTCCAAAAGCTCAACCTTAACGGGAAATTCCATCTCGATGCGTTCCAGAGATTCCACGACCCATGTATTGAATCCTCACATATTCCTCCCCTTGTGCGGACACTCTGCATCCACGAGTATCATCGTGGCTCCGCTCTTCGTGATCGACCCAAATCCGACATCGTCAACTCTCTTCTCAGATTAATGCAGAATCTCGAGGTCATCAAATTTTACAATGGCACTAGCTTCGTCGACTTCTGCGATGGATCATTGGCGCGGTTCTCTTCTCACTCATTCCGTGAAATACATCTTTATGACATCTTCTTTCTCAAGAATGGGCTGGACCAGATGTATGCTATGTTACAAGGGTCTCCAAAGTTGGAACGGCTAGTCGTGCATCATACTGGCCCGTGTGTGTTACCTATGTTTGGAGGTGATGAAACTAGCCAGTCGAGACTGGAACACACACACGTTACGCGTCGTGGACCCCTTATCCAAAACTTGAGTGTCATGAGTAGACCTTCATACAGGTGTCCTGCCTTCATCGAAGCGATACTGGAAACAAAAACCTGTCCTGTATCTATCAACGAACTGCATCAGTTTGCATTTAGTCTTAGCGACATTATCGACTTCCAGCATCTCGACAAATGCTCGCCTTGACATCAGACACGCTTCGCGTTCCGTCGCTGACATTCAATTGCCGTGAGTATTTGTATGAGCCTTTTTTTGGTGTATATTATTCTCATCAGAGATATGGTAGCAAACGCACTGCACTCTCATCCACTGGACAGACTTCCTATCATCAGAATGGGTCATTTACGAAAGATTACTTTCGTGATCACACATGGGCTCTATGGGTTTTACTACCTGCAATGGTGGATCCAAAGCCTGAAGAGAGTGATAGCTTCCGACGGAAGGCCAGCCTTGCGGATAATGGACATCGAATTAGGCCATTCTTTCAGTTTGGTGCACCCCGCATTGCACCCAGAGTGGAACAAGTTTGACACGATACTCGCCAGCCTGCCATTCGACGACGCGTTTCAAACGCTAACCATAAAGGTTCACAAGAGGTTGTGGGACGAAGAGGAGAATCAATGGGACCAAGGTCGGTTGCCTTGGTCGTTGGAGAACTTTTCATGTGAGCCTTGGCAGAGCCTCGAAGCCAGGGCGGAGGATCTTAAAGCGCAGTTCCCCCGACTTGCAGCAAAGGGGTAAACTTTTGGTCAAAGTCATATAGTGCATCACAGCCTTGTATTTCGAGACTTTCGAATGCTTATTACGAGATGTGCGATGTAGATAGTCAATGCGATGGTAATTCTGGTTCTGCTATGTATTAGCAGAACTCATTTTTTTTTACGACGGAAACTTTATAACTTAGAACGGGGTCTCAAGTACTGATGCGACGAAGGCCTCCTACATTCCGGTCTTCGAAAGCCCTTCGCTCTCGTGCCTTTTCTTTTCTTTTGCTTCTGCCCACGTTTGGCATGCCGTACAGTACTTGGTGCAAATATATGACAGGACTCACTATTCTGTAAACGGCACGCCGGAAAAGATATCGACGTGTTCGCAGGGAATTTCGTTGGAAAACTGTACGCTGAAAATCTGTACAATAGGATCGGCTATTTTCTGACATACGTACGCCTTGGTTGTACTGATGTACGGATCCAACATAGGCCTCAGTAGCTACAATAGTTCTTGAAGTTTCATCTTGGGTATGAACCTACAGTCGTACAATATTCCGGGCGTCTGAAGCTTATTAGTCCTCCCATATCTCTTCAATTACTCTGAATATGAGCTGACCTATTGAGTTCCTGCAATGTAAGTAGACCTAATGTCAAAAGATACGCGTGCTAGCCGGGAATGGGAACACAGGCACATCAGGTGTCCGCTCCGTCATATCGAAAGCCCTCGAGTTTGTCTTCTTGAGCACCTTGCACGCATCTACGATGGCCCCTCTCAAACAATCCACAGACAGATCCGGATGAGCGTAGTAATCCTTTAACTGGAATACCAGATCCACGTTCCGGACGAGCCTTGAGAGAAGGTCGCTTAGCTCCTCGAATGCTCTCTTCAGTGGCTCGAGCTGTCCCGGAGGGACAGGAGACCCCCAGTCTCCCAACTTGATGGTCAGTCGCTCCATGATGGTAGACTCTTTCTCAAATGCTTGGAAGCACTTGATCCACCAGTTGATGAACGGCAACATCCTGTCGTTCAGATGACCACCGAGTCGTAGATCGGCGGTAGCATTCAAGTGAAGAGGAGAGACATTGGGAGAGAGTCCCGGGAAGTTCCAGACTATTTGATATGACTAGTCAGCATGGGCTCAATGAGATATGAAGGGATACTTACTCGGAATACAACTACAAGTAATCTCCACGACTTTTAGACCGTTTGACACTATATTGGCAGCCTGGACAATCGCACAAAATTCATCCGGACTAAAGTTTATAGCGTAGAATTCCTCCAGGTGATCAAGGTACACAGACCGATACGAACGCAAACCTTCCCAGAATGCGGGGATTGAAATACAACCGCCCATACACATCTTCTTGATGCGAGGAGCAGGAGACGCTGGCATGATAACGGAGCCGCCGTACACAATCAAATGTCTCATTCCCAATATGTACAACTCCGTCAAGTTGGGAAAAGAGAGAATGATGTGGTGGAACTCTAGGAAAGTACACCATTGGGGGTCCTTTGAGCTCGAGTCTGGTGACGGCGAGATACGGAGCTGAGGACATGAGCGCAGGCAAAATTTGCGGCCATTCGCATTCTTCTGTCGAGTGACTGACCTCAACTCTGTCGGCCAGAAGGAGAGTGTCATCGGGGATGGAAGTGAGTGTAAGATCTCGCAAGTGGCTGTCTGGTACTGGGGTAAGAAAAAATCGAGGCATCGGAACTGGACCCGCTTGATGCACCGGAGCAGCTCGGGTGAGTCGCGCGCGATGTCAAAGATTCGCGCTTCGTCTGGGTGGGGACAATCAACGCAGCGGAAAAGATAGTCACGTGTGCGTGGGTAGAATTGGTGAGAGACGAGGGAGCATGCTTTTTAGCGCAGAGGACGAGTCGTGTAGGTTGTCGAGTATCTCGTCGATCAACTCTTGTGGGTACATGGTGGTGGTGGAAGGTGAACTTGACCGATAGGCCATCTCCGAAGAAGCAAATTACTTGTACTAAGCCGTCGGCATCTTGACAGCCATGTTCGGTCCGAATCTTTGTAGAAACTGCTGTCGTCGCAAGAGAATGCAAGAATAGGATGGTCACCCTGTGGTGGAAAACGTCGAGGCACCGGAACTGGGCACATTGGAGGGGCTCGGGCGTCTTCGAGGCGGTTCTCATCGGTATTGTGATGGAAGAGCCTCGTCTTCGAGGCTTTAGTATATCTTATTGAAATTTCGCGTTTCGATTTCAAGGTCCTTCCCGCTGTTACTTCCCGTGCACAAGTCTGGTAAAGATGCCTCAAGCTATCTTTTGCCTCGCAAAAACATCCTTCTCGACATTTTTGCCTCTAGAGAATTCGAGTTCTGCCACCAAATATAGGAATTTGATTTACTTCACTTCGTCAATATTCCCCTTTGATGAGATACTACCACTGCCAGTCCTCCCATCTCCCCACCATCGGCGCAACAACACAGCAGACGCCCCAATCGACACCACTGCACCCGCCAAAAGGCCCACACAGACAGAAAACGAGACCCTGTACGACGGTCCGTATATACCTAGGCAGCAGCATGTCAACTTGGAGGGTACCTTCAGAATCAAAAGACGCGACTAACCAGAAAAGACCTGCGGCCCAAGGATACCAGAGAACTGTGCAATGGCGTTGGTAATCCCTATTGCCATCCCAGCGGCTGATGTTCCCCGCGCAGCTTCAACACGGTTTGGCCAGAGCACGGCATATACCGACCCAGCAGTCGCTGTTGCTACCAACAGTGCCAGGTAACGCACCACAGCTACCTAGAGTCCGGTTAGAAAAGGTTATCGTGGACGTTGAGAGTGACTCACTTTTACGGTGAGAAGTATTATACAGCAGATGATATTGGTGAATTCCACTAGCACCGCCAGGTGGTCAGTCGGTTACATATGGACAGAGAACCAACTACGCACATCCTATAGCTATCCGGAAGGGGTTCCAAAAACGTTTCTGGATGAGCCATCCCAGCGTGTTTCAGCAACACGAATGTGCTCAGAGATGGGGGCATAGAGAGGACGTCGCTCAGCGCCGTCGTTGTAAACCCTACAACAGATTCCAATCCTTCGCTGCCGGGAACAACTGAACACCTACCAAGCTCGTATATCACTGTAGGCAGGACAATACGACAACCCGAATCCTCCCACAGCATGGCAAAACCACACCGCAGAGAACGTCCAGAACGTCGGGTCTGCAAAAGCCCCAACACCTCACCCTTATCCCAAGCCTTTCCCTCCTTCGAAGGGGCATCTCTAGACAACCGATCGATTACCGTCACCCTTTCACGCTCTGTCAAGAATGTAGCTGTCTGCGGAAAATCGGGGAGTATGAAGAGAGTCATCACTCCCATTAGGATAGCCGGTATACCCTCTGCTCAGCGTCAGAGGAAAAAAATCAAAAGGACAATGAACGCGTACTTACCGATGATAAAGAGCCATCTCCATCCCGCTAGAACCCCATCCGCATACGAAATCGCAAATGCTAGGAAACCCCCCACGAAACCACCGCTGACCTGGGCCGAACGAGTAGAACGCAGCCACTCGGAGAGCTAGTTCTTCTGGTCTAAACCAGAATGCGAGGTAGTATATCACGCAAGGGTAGTACCCCGCTTTGGCGGCACCCAGAATAGAAGTCCTCAGGTCCAGGGGAAATGATACTAAGAAACACAGTACGGACTCGACAAGTTATGAGACCACCGTAGGTTTGCACGGACGCGATGCACATGACGATGATACCCCATGTTATCATGATTCGCCCGATCCAGAAGCTCGGTCTATTAGCAAGGCTATCAGGCAATGTATCCTCGCTGGGTGAAGACACCCACGTCGTCCGCTTCATCAGGAGCGTAGACACCGGCTCAAAAGCAGCATAGGGATAGAAGAAACACGAAACGACCCAATTCCAATCGTGCGTACTCAGGTGCAGCTGTTTCTTGATCCCGGTCCTTGTTCGATGTTGATGATAGCGGCGTTGGAGATATTGTTGATGTCGATGCGCATGACTAGGTAGGTTATGCATAACCAGGGGATGATGCGGATATCTATAAGTCGGTCAGCGAAACCTAGAGTGATTCAACTTGTTGGATATGTACCAATCGCCGTTGGACCTTTCTGAGTTCTTCATCAGACAAAGACAAAGGCGTATCGGGTCCATGGAAGGCTTTTTCGCTGTCGATACTCCCTTCTGCGAGATCCATTCCCAGGAAAACGGTAAACGAGGATGCACCTCAAAGGGATCCGTTCCCGTGGGGGAGGACTCTTATACGCTCCCATCACGTCAAAGGGGAGCACAGAAGACGAGCTCATGTCGAAATACGGAGTGGAGAAATTGCTAGAGGCAAGCATGTGGTTACGCCACGAAGAAGCTTCTGATGAAAAAGTTGTTGGCCTTATTTGGGTGCCAGTGCTTTTCGTGTCGACAAAAAATGTAGATGCCAGAATTCCCAGTGGGATAGCAGGATAATGGGGGTCATAGCCAAGGAGGGAATCTTGACTTGGTTTCCGTAACAGAGATACTCTTGGATACAGCCTGAAGAAGGGTTTTAGGCGTCGCTCAGGATGAGTTTCCGACTCAAGTCTCAGTTTGAAATTGAGCTCTGCGCGTCGAGTCCACGTGACTGCTATCCTTCTTCATTCGGTTCCAACTTCACTCAGTTTCTTGCCGCATGATGAGTCTGTAGAGGCTCTCAACACCTACGTGCTGCATTCCATTCACTTTTCTCTTATCAACGTATCGTAACGAGCTTCTCCATGGAAACCTAACATCATCGACGATTCCTCTTGCGCCATCGTCATCCCATGGCCAGGGTGGACCTATTCTTGGACGATGACCACAGCAGCAGGGAAATGGTGCAACTATCACCTCATCTCATTTACTGGGCTGCATCTAGCATGAGACTGCCGTCTTTTTTCATTCATTTAAAAATGTACCTGCCGAATCACCCGGCAGTCCATACAATGCCCGCTCCAATCCACCAAAACCCCCTCTAGAACCCTACCCAATCCCCCCACCAAACCCAAGCTCCCCTCGACTGGGCCCCGCTCGCTATCATCGACCTCTCCAAATTCGAGGAACCCAACGGTAAACAGGACCTCGCGGCTGAACTCAAAGATGCAGTGAAACGCTGGGGATTCTGGACCGTAGTGGGTGCAGGCTTCACCCAGGAGGAACTGGACCGCCAGCTCGCTATTGGGAATACGTTTTCAAGCTCCCGTTAGAGGAGAAGAGGAAGTTTGCTTGTGATTTCCGTTGGGAAGTGAGTCCTCTATTGTTGTTATCTCATGGTTTTATTTATTGATTGTTCGGTTAGCTACTTTGGGTACAGAGAGCCAACGCGGTTCGTCAGTCGTACGGATGTAAAGAGAATATGGAAATGGTGGGTTTCTCGTTCCTCATCTTGTTTCAACCATTCATGTATTCTCTACCTCAGCTGAACGTGCCCAAGTTTACGCCAGACTATGCTAGCATCCCTCAGCATCAGCTCATCAAAGCTTATCACGACGAGATTGCCCAGTTCCATCGGAGAGTGTGGGACGATGTCATCCGGAAACTGTTTGTCTTGTTCGCGATAATATTGGAGCTGCCGGAGAATTACTTTGTCGATCGTCACAGTTATGAGACGCCATCAGAAGATCATCTCCGCTATGTTAGTTCTCCCGATTTCACAACTCGCTCATGGTGACATTTGCGAGTAGATGATTTACCATC
>NW_026848855.1:0-12931 GCF_030435595.1 Desarmillaria tabescens | reverse complement strand
TTGGCTTTCCCCTCCACTGCCTCCGTCTCATCCTCCAATGAGATGATCGTCGTTTGTTGGGCGCGGCCGATCGTGTCCTCCTCCCTCCCCTCCCCATTCCCTGCCGGTTGTGTTGTCTTCCATCCCTTCCCTTACCCCTGCATCTTCTTCCCCATTCCATTCTTTGCGCATCTTCTTTTTCTTCCATTCTCCCCCCTGCCCTGCTATTCACGTCATGTCGCGTCGTCGCGTCGAGACTTTTCCCCCTCCCTCTTCCTTGCACCTATTATTTTCTCTTGCACCCATTATTTTTGCTCGCTAGCTCCTATTACTAATATCTGACCTTTCCTTGCAGTTCCGGTGGAAAGGACAGTACTACCACCACCTCCAACATACCAGACCTTGCTGCTGGTCTTGCAGTACTCGGCGCCTTCGTTGTTTTTGTATCCGTGGTCATCCTCATTGTCCACCTCAAGCTCAGGAGTCTTCGACACTGACGTGCTGAACCCATTGGGCTAGCTAGACTCGCGATGAACGACGCAGCACAGGAACCACCATCCATGCCTCTGCCCCCAGGCCAGGGATCACCTATCCTCCTTCGGCGATAATCAACATGGCCCCAGATGAAGAAGCCAAATACGCCTTTCCTATGGGCCCGGACCAGAATGGGGACTTTGGGGTTGAGGACATCGACTTGTACATCCACCCTCTTTATACCTATACCGATATCCTGCTTACCCATGTTCTGACATTTTCTAGGTCCATGAGTTCAAATACGAGTACAGGCTTCCAAGAATTATGCCGGCAATTCCATCTCCCCCGCTATGGCTCCAAAGCCGAGCGACGGGAGCGACTCATCCACTTCAGCAAAGGTGGAATGGAGAAATGGAGATCTAGGTGCGTCAATAAGTGTTCATGATATTCTTTCAGTAGCTTATTGCCCTCCAGCTTGCTTCTCCCAGCGCAGATTTCTCACAAAGGCGTTCGAAGTGGTGGTATCACGAAAGGTGAAGGCAAGAAAGCCAACTCAACGACGTCGCCCTCCTCAACGCAAATGCAAGCCAGCCATCGAATACCTCTCCAGTGGGATTTTCCATTCAACGCTCGAAGGACACTCTGGACTCAGGCTGAGGTTGACGGATCATACCATGGGTTCGCTCCCTATCCTATGTATTAATGACACAACTTTTCTAACAAGTTTCTCAGTGTCATCGCATGCTGGCGAAGATTGCCAATGCTCTGCCGCGAGTCCCGCGCCACACCCATCTGCCCGAGCGGAGGGTAAACAACATGCCTTATAGAAAACCCTCAGTAAGTCCCTTGCTGTCATTCTGCTCTGATTCTGCTCTGACAATTGATGAATTCTTGCAGGACTCAGATCTGCTCAACAACCGGCTCTTTGCCGAGCTGTGTGCTGCCATTGTCGAGGCCTGGCTGGCTGCCCATGCATCATCGACTGACGTTACTTACGGCCTCATTTTCTCCATGTCCCTCAGTTGACTTTGACAAACCACTAGCCTGGGGCTTACAGCTCATTCGGTCAACATTGTTGATGATGTGGATCGGCCTGATTTGCCCACCATACCATTCAAAGATCTTACCCTTGAGTCAGCTGCTCTGCCCTCCATGTCTCCGCCTCCCCAGGTGATGGCCTGTCCACCTCTGACTGAACCCCTTGGCACTGCAGCTTCTGATGCCACGTCCAGCAGCTCCAAATTATGTGTTTTAACTGTTTGCTGATGGTAGTCGCTTATGTTTCAATCAAAGTGAAGTTCCACCTACGACAACCATTCCGATATGCATCAGATATCCAAAAGCTTATTGCCAGCTGGGATGATGGCAGCCCCGAGTGGAATCCTCCTAGTGATCACCTGATAGCGATCCGTGGACATGACATTCCTGTCAGACTCTGGAAGGAATTGTACTGTTACAACAGGACAACAGGGGATGAATGGAAACGACTGAAGAATGAGTGACTAATTGGCAGGTACATTGTTTTCTAGATGCAATTTGTCTCGCTTGCTTATCCCTGATTTCCCTGGCTATTCAGTATTTTATGAAGGCCTATCAGGCTCTCACACCAGACGTGTTCTGGGCTAAGTACTCAGATACTCGTGGTCAAAGGCTCTCATATTCTCGAATCTCTACTCTCCTTCTTGCTGACCGAAAGCAGGCTGATAAAGAATTAGCCACAAAAGCAAAGGCTGAGTATGGTGACAGGTTCGAACATGAGTTTCGCCACATAAAGAAGAAGGAGAAGGTTTGGGTTGTTATGAAAAAAGATTGTGATATTGCACGTCATTACAGGAAGAAGATGGCGAATGCGAAGAGGGATTGACAACGAGAACAATAATTACAATTTTCACTAGTACTTTTTTGGACAAATAACTACGTTATTGGTGATACCTAAGCACATGGGCATGTCCGACCACAAGTCCAGCATTGAATGGTTACTTGACGGTCAAGCTTGAAGAATTCATCTCGTCGAAGCATTGGATTATCGTTCCAAGAGATAAGGTATTTAATGATGGTCAAGTGGGAAAATTCAGTGCTCCAGCCACCCCACTCGCATATTTGGCGAAGTGACCAACAAAGATCGACAGAGGGCCACTGACAGCCCCCGCGGCGAAACGAGTGCATGCCATAAGCATAGGGTGCTATGCCTAGGTCCCATAGATTGTTGCGGAAGAGTTCGAGAAAATGCTTCCACGGTCTGATGGGGATCAAGAATAAGTACATCAAGTCTAATGATAGGGAAATGAAGTACCTCACCATATGGGTATTCTTCGCAACAATCGGTCTATCTCTTTTATCCATCCTGTGGAACAGATAACCGTGTAGAATGTTTGAGGCACTGACCCATTCTGCGAGTGCTCTAACAGGGCATAGGTGCGCCATATGTTCTGGGAGCTCTCAGAGTATGAATGGTGGTATCTCTGTGCAGAAGTCAGCATTACAACAAAAGTCCCATGCGCTAGATAACTCACTGCCATATGGGTTTGTCTTATGGAATGGCAAAGTGACTGACACGCAAGCTGTACCGTCCAATTCATCATCATAGAAACGTAGATCGTGAACCTGTATTTTCAGCGCCTCGTCAATGCGAAGTAGGCATGTAAACGCAACAAGATAGACTGCTTGGAGGAGACGGCGCATATTTCCTCCACACCAGTTAGCAGCAGATAACTTGGTATTATCCCAGTTCTCAGGCCGGCGATTGAAGTCGTACAGCCGCAGAAGATCATCCTTAGAAAAATTTATGAGCCAAGGAACACGAGTCGAAGAAATGACCTACGGGACCAATGGCCCAAGCACTGGTTGGAGTTTCTCCTTTAGCTACCTGGAAAGCTCGTCAGACAGGTAATAGTAGTTTCTCTCATTGTCCATTACCTTGCGTTTTTGTAAACCAACCATGTAGCATGAAACCAGTTGTGAGATCGAGGGATTTCCGGAGGCGTTTTCCCTGTTCCAAGCAACATTATCTCTACCACCGGCTGTCCGAAAGCCATATGTGATACCTGCCCAAAGCTTCTGCACATGTGAGTAGGTCCTTTGAACGTTCTTCGGCCCTTTATCAACCCCATGCATATCACAGTCATCGCATCTTAATTAAATGAATGTTAGATGATCGTTGCGAATTGCAAGGGATAAACATACTTGCTCATAATAAATCTGACAATATAATAATCGATCTTTGGATCAAGCACCTTTTGCTTGAAGATGTCAGTGCCAGGTTGGATGAACCGCTCTTGAACGAGAAATTTGTTGAACTGTCTCATGACACTGAAAAGATAAAGTCAATCAGCGGGATAGAGAAGAGAAGTAAACAAGCCTGGCTATACCCTTCATAAGCGTCTGCCATGCCTTCTTGGATGCCTTTCGATGCCTCTCAGATGACAGTAAGAAAATCATTGTCCTCAACAGACACACTCGCGTCCATTTGTACATCACCATCATCGTCATGATTGAAAGAATCGCCACAGGTTTCTTGCTCCCCTTCAATGTCGTCCTCAATTTCAGTTTGATCCGGATAATCAGCTCGAGACTTGTCAAGAATTCTGCAAATCCCTTTGGCATTTGTAATATCATTGCCATCGTCCATGTTCTTGGTTGCAGCAGTCATCGCAATATACAGAGGGAGAGACAGAAAGTGAGGAAATGAAAGTACATGGTTTATATATGACAAATAGGAGTAGCACCCCTGTTTAAGCGCCTTCATCATCTGTACAAAGCTCTAAGATCTCCCCAGATTCCAGATAGTGAATCTGGATGTGATACATCGGGGACGCTGCTCGACGGTGGCGTTTTTCACTGACATTTCTAGAAGATAGCTTGAGGTTACTCATTTCCAAGACATCAACTCGGCAATTCTTACCTGTCGCCCTCTCATCCTCATCGCTAGAGATATTGATAACCTCAACAGAGCGAGCTCGTTGCCCTGCGGGAGTTTCTATAGCACATGAGTTATACATTCCTGACTCAAACTGTGAGTCTCACCTCGCCTGGTGTTCGCTCTCTTCTCTGACTTTAGTATCCACCTGTTTAGACTGCTGTGGTGGCAATGTCAGGCCCTGGCAGTTTCCATTCTTCTTCCCTTTTCTTTGTTGCGCGAGTTTTGACGTTTACGTTTCTTCGCAGCGTTGGATGTTGGATGCTCCACATCATCTAAGATGTTTGGCCGTGCATGGAGCGCTAGTACACGGGAAAGCCATACGCGAGCTTCGCGTTTCTCTAGCCACTGCTCAAGGGAGTTCTGGGTGATATCAGTGTCGTATACCCCATCAATTGATGAAGTGATCTGAGTGATAACTGCATGGGGAATGACAAGGGAGACGAAAATCTCGGAGTCTGATCGTTCACGTTGATTTGCGCGGATGGAACAAACTTTGGAAATGATAGCAGAAGAGGACAACAACATATCACTCTCCTGCATAACACCTCGTCGCTTATGCAAGTCCTGAAGCAGCTCACGGATTGCCAGTCCTGGAAAAACATGATCGCAAAAATTCTGGACAATACCCATCGAATGTCCCCAGATGAATAATTCCTCGCATAGCTGTGCAAGTTTGGGAATGTCGGGTGGGCATGGTACTGGAGCAGCAGGTAGAGTGAATGAGCCAGTTGACTGTGATGTCAATGGTTGAATATATTGGATCAGGACTGAAACTTTTGGAAAATCCAGAGGGATGCGCGAAAGCCAGTGCACGACGTCGGGAATGAAGACGGCCAGCTCCTTGGGAGTCCAACATTGCATAGAGGTCCTGGCGACCACATGGAAGCAATAGCGGGGTAATTTTCAACTGTAGATGCTTCGAGGGCCTCAAAGAGTCGTTCACCGATGCTGGTTAGGGTGATGTCAACAGCAGTCTGGATTCCACACCCTTGAATCCCATCCTATTGCATGATGCATGTGTAAGAACAAGTTCACCGATGATTTCAAATGACTTACATCATAATCTCCTCCTGCAAGTAACGCAATCATTATGAGCTCAGTTTGGAGAAAACTGTGCCCCCTTTTCATATACTTTAATCATGTACTTGGAGTCGCTTTCATCAGTACTAATATGTTCCATTCAATAATGACATTGATAGAGTGAGGAAGATACTACCCACATTCACATCACTCGTTGAGCACCAAATACCATTGTATCGAAGTCTTCCTGACATCACTGACATCGATCCGGTCATTGTTTGAGAGCAGTGCTAGCTCAGCCTCAGCTTCGCCAGGAGCCTAAGTCCTTTATGAGAGAGGAAACAGGACAAAGATAGATCAACGTACATCCCAATAGGGGAACCCGAATCCTTTGAGCAGTCGCTTGAAGTCCGCAGTTAACCAGTCGCTTGTCTTGGTTATATTCTTTTTACGCTTATTCAGAGGACGCTTTGGACTGTCGAAAACAAATATGGGCGACACTGGAAGGTGAAAAAGGCATCCCAAACGCTTGAACAACGACGCTTGTGCTGGACTCTTCGTTTGTCCATAATGGTACTTCGCAGCCAACATCCATCTGCTATAAAGATTAGTCAGTCTCAACACGGATGATATGCACATGTTAAATACCTGGCATTGACACCTATGCGTGGGCCTGAGTTGTGAAGCATACTGGTTGAAATGTTTTGAGCGGACCATTCAACTAACGACATAGAGTCTGCTGGATTTAATAACTGTGAAAAACGTGAGTAACATTGAATACCTAGACCACTACAGATGAACGTACATCCCAACCGCCTTTAACACCCATGGTGGTAAGAGACGAGGATACAATAGGAGGTGTTTCATATCGTGTTGAGATTTTAAGATACAGAATATCTGCATTCGAGTCCCTATTCTGCACTCAAGCCGCCTCTCTCTCAGCAGGATAGCATGGTTGCATCTACCTGGACCATCTTTCTCATTACTGAATCTCTAAGTATGCCATAAGTCAACAAGTACGAGGAACAAGTCCCTCAGTAGTGCCGGAAGACAGTGTTTGAGTCGAGGCGACGGTCTGGATGCGACAATTGCTGATCAAGCATGGAGGTTGTCAGCCTAACTGGCCATAGCTTTGCGACTGGCAGTACTATCAGCGAGAACTGTACGCATTGGCAGTGAGCGCCTCCTGCAGCTTGGAAGGCGCAAGAGTAGAAATATCGCGGTGAATGGTGTTGTATATTGAAACCCGACAAAGGAATCCGAAGCAAGCGTCAAGATGCTCCGTTAAGAGACATGGCTTTGATCCAGTACAAAGGTGTACGTGTCGGTGAACAGATTGTCTCCGTTGTACCAGCCAAAATCCGGAGGGCATTTCCTCGTCTGCCCACCCTATAGTACTCCGTTTCAACTGCACGTCTTAAGTATTCTGCTAGAGCACACTCCCCCTAGAGATGTGACGGGAGGCTCATAGTCATGACTGCATGCGCACGTATGGAAGCACCAGCACCAGCGAGAAGAGTTGCTGCGAACGAAGTGACGATAGTTCTTGTATGTAAAATAAAGCACGAGAAGCGTGCAGAGGTAGGTGAAGACGAGGTGTATCGAGAGATAAGCGTTTGCATTCATCACTGTCATGTTCATGAGGGAAGAGCGGAGAAAGAAGAGAGGAACTAAGGAAAGGTTGATCAGGAAGAAGGGGCATCAAGATGGCTAGATTGAATGTGACTCTGAATGGACTACGTGACCAGAGGTTAGTTGATGGAGTATTTGCATGTAAAGGGCCTGAATTAGATAACGCAGCAGAGAGCGGTCGTCGAAAGGGTTTGAACTCGGAGGCCTTGGCATTTAGCAGGCACGATGACGACAACGGTGAGGTTGGTAGGCTGGTTGTGAACTGGTCATGAGTACGAGTTGCCTGGGCTTGTGAAAGAACAGGCAACGACGAAGGCAAATAGTCACTGCCGCATGCCAGGCCAACGGCAAGTGAAGCAAGTGGAGTGCTAAAATGGGTACAAGAAACACCAGCAGTTGTCATACTCAAACGGAGAGGTTGGTGTCGCTCGGCATTTGGTGACTCAATGCTTGAGGGGAAGGTACAGGAAGTGTTGATGCAAAGAGGGGATGCTGTACTGAGAGGGTAAGGATGCGAACGCTACTCAGCTTGCAAAAGCACTCACTTAGGATCTCCGTGGGACCTTCCTTGCACATGTATACCTTGATTTCCATCATCAGCAATGTATCCTTGCCACTATACCACTCCCCAAGGGAAAACATGTCATCTTGAGGCCTGACAGATGATCAAGTCAAGATTGAGGCAATTATAGGCTACGCCTGTTATATAATCTGCACCACGTGAGGACAAAGCCAGATACGGTTCTGCTCTTCATCTGCTTCTCCAGGAACGACTTGAAGCATCAGAAAGTTCCCCCGTTACTTGACGGCAAAGAACCGTAAGGGCTGGCCTGCATGAAAGACTTTCAGAGCAGGTGAAGCCTGGTCATCGTGCTGGTCACAGGGTCCAACAGCATATAAATGCTGGTTCAGAATGATATCGGGGCATTCAGAGGGGGATACAGTGCTCAAAGCACGAAAGGAGCCTGGGTAATGAACTAGAACCAGTGCGGGCCGAGAATTCCACGACAGTCATTTCCAGAGACTACTCATCTCGTTGTCGACGAGCATGACACCACCAAGGATGGGAGTCTACGCGCATCTCGCACCAATGCTTCGTACTCTAGCAGCTCCCTGCCATATCCACAGCAAGCCACTCAGCCGCCGAAACTATGACCAAAAGCTTGCGACACGGCTATATCCATCACATCTGATCCCGACCTCAATACAACTATCACGTTGGTTGGAACGATGAAGGCCAGGAGAAGTTTCCTTACTCGCTGGGCTGGGAAAAGAGGAGATTGTTGTGTCAGAACAATGCCGACGACCAACATGGCGCATATACAGAACCCACCTTCTGGTCCGATGGTTCGTGGTTGGACCAATCCTTACGCGCCTCTTACTGCACCCACGACGTCTGCTGTTCTTCCTTGCATCTGATATGGCGACGAGTGATAAAGCCTGCACTGACTCTCTTCGAAAAGCCGGCACAATAATAACACTCTGGTAGAGAAGAGCTCGGGAATGTGTATACACGTATTCAAATATATCTTGGAGTACGTCGCGAGGAACCCTACGAATGGGAGCAAGAAGCCCGTCTGATGTTTGGATGCAATCAATGAGAGATTGTCGAACACCTTCAAGCTTCCCTAAAGCAAATCTCATCCGGAAAATTTCAGTGTCGTAGTCAAAAACTTGTTCTTGCCAACGTACGATGGTGTTTGAACAGAGATCTGCCTCTGCTTCGCTGATCCGCCCTCCGTAGTGCAGGTACCTGTTGACGTCAACAGGAGAGCAGGGAACTTGAGCATCCATGGAGTGGCCACAGTTATTGCAGAGCATTATGCTGGGCGCCATGATGACAGCCTGGATACAGGCATAGAAAAGGTCAGCAGTCAGGTTGAATTAATCCAAGGAGACACTTACGGTACTAGTTGTTATGAGCAGCTTCCGACGTTTGAGACTAAGTCGAGCTGACCTGAAGAACGAACGCTTGCGAATACCAGGGCATCGTTGGCAGGAGAGAGAGCTGAAGTCGATCAATTCCGGTGGAGGGCGGAACACTGTAGGAAGAAATTAAGAGTGGGTGCACCATCAACAATGAGAGGGAACTTACGCGTACGGACATCTTCAATGCCCACCCAGAATCAGCTAGCACAAACGCCGTAATTCCTCCCTTTAGTATGGGTTCGCTCGCCGTTATGGGACCACAGGAAGGGGAAGGTGAGAGGCTGAAATTGATAGCCCTCTCGGCATTCTTGAATGGGCCTTGTAAGGTGAATCAGATGATGGATTAGCAAAAGGATGTGCAAATAAGCTACTCACCACTGCCTATTAGTCCAGCGTTGAGGAAAAACCACCATCTGGCTATTCCACATGTGAGAACACGCTCCAAGAGAAAAAAAGAACAGACCAACAGCCTGCAATGAGACTAAAAAAGATAAGTACGCGTTGACCCAGTCAAGAGGTTATACAGACTCAGTCTAATTGAAGGGTACATTGACGACATTTGCGAAACAAGAGGCATCCAAGAAGTCCAGGGTCTTGATATCTCCAGGAGATTATCATGAGGTAAGGAACGAGTCGACGAAAGACTCATGGGGAGTAGATAGAATAAAGAGGATGGACCCAGCAAAAGACGCTAAGGACCATGACCGACATAGCTCGTCAAGTCCAAATATCTGCCGACGAAAGACATCAAGCAGAACGGCTGACCCATTAGGATCAAGCCAGTCAAGAGAGGGTGTGGTGCCAGTAGTGGTGGGAGGCAGAGGCAGAGCAGATAATCGATAAGAGATCTGCTTTGTCATCATCCAAAATGGATTATTTATTTATTTACTTTTTTGGACTCAGCATTTCACTAACTTCCAAAATGGGTGCTAAGTCCCACGTACTCTGGAGACGGTTCACCCTCACCACTACGCATCTTGTCGCCTTCTACTCGCCTCTTTTGGTTGACACAATTGTGTCGCTGACCTTGCTTGACGTCTTTCGTCGGCAATAATTTCTTCTGTGACTGACGCAAACATGTCATCATATCCATTTGACGTTTTTCGTCGGTGGTGTCTACCAGGGAACGTGTATACACTGAGTATCCTGGCTGCCGTTTACACAGTCACTCTGTGTCTAGCTCCAGCAATCATACGTATGTGTTTTGACCCGTTCTTTTCTGTGACAACCACTGCGTTTGGAATTAACTCTGAACTTCCATAGATATTTTCGATGCTGCCTCCTGATCTTACACCCTCAAAAATTCGTTCTAACCCGGCTATTCTGTTGCACAATGGTGCAGCAAACACATGTACGCTTGACCTCCATTCGCCTATTCCATTTTCTAAGTCTTTATCCTCCAGCTTTGGGACCTTTTGATGGTAAATGGGGTACAGTCTTCAACGACATCGACTGCTTCATCATCACCCCCAACGCCGGGATGATTTGCATGCCTCCTATGGGAACCAATCGCGAAGTCTATATGCGAGCCAACTATCGGTATGGTCACGATGACCCATTACAATGGCCACAAGCTTATGTGGAACAATTTCCGCATCTCGCCTGCATTCGTCAGATCGAACCAGAGCCTAGTGATGTCTTTCACCCGCTTTACCGTAGTCTCACCAACTATGACTTCGTCGAATGTGATCCATCAGCAATCGTGGAGGGAGTAGGTCGCCTGTGCAGGCCAACATTTCTGAAGCTGCAGAAAGCGTGTTGCATCATCATAGAGTCCATGGATACTGTCAAAGCAAGTGAGAGTGTGATATGCAGTATGCATGGACACTTGAGCATGATTGAGCATCTTCTTGAGCGACTCCATGCTCTCCCTACCTTGTTTTCGTGTGTCTGTCTGACGTTTGCAGAGACGCAGCATGTTGCCCGGGAGTTACGAGCCTTCGTCGAGTATATGACTGTCTTCAAACCCCTTATGGATGCCCCAGAACGCGACGCGCCATCTCTCCCTGTGGATGAGGATCTAATGGGCATGTTCTGCAATGATGCAACTGTTGTTCAATGGTTTTTCAAAGCCAGCATTCCTGTTTGGCGTATCGTTCCCATGAAGGATCTTGGTGGTACTCGGATCGATGCACTGTTCCCATTTGTAACGTCGCCAATCACAGAGGAGCCCTGTCGTCTAAGGCTTCCTTCCGTGTTTGTTGGCTCTTCGAGGGATCCAAAGAAGTACCTCAAGATACAAGAATTTGTGATGCACTCTCTACGATGGATAGATCCTTTTGCCCTTGCATCCCCAATTATACTCAGTCGCAACGATATTCCCTTGGCCAAGGCTACATCGTCTTCGCGATTTTCTCCTTGTATGTATCCCTGTCTTATCCTCAAGTTATAACATCTGAATTATATTTAAGATAATAAAAAAAACACTCGGCCTCAGCCTAAATGCCTATTGGACCCCCAACACCCGCTCCTTCCTCCGTTAGTGGAACCATGGCATCTTGCACTGCTAGCTGTCGATGCGGATCCTGCACGCTGCCACTCTTGTGCTCATCCGGCTCTCTCCAATCCCTCAGCCAATCCTCGGGAGAATCAATACGCCTTTCCCCGACCAGACATCATTGCGACCTTGAATACTGAGGAGAAGGTGGACTCATTTCTTGTCTCATGGCTTCGTCTCCGCACACCATTGTATGCTCGTCTCACTGTGACTGAGTGTGTTCTGCCAAACCTTTATCATCAGGAGTGGTGCACAGTCTTAGCATTAGGGTTTCTTCATATGGCAAGCGAGCCAAGCGGACAGACAACCAAGGCTACAAAACGACGCCAAGAGGTTAGTAGAATGATGGATGGCTACCTCGATGATTTTCCTCTACGCGTGGATAATGACGCCTCCACAGCCTTCTGGAAAGGAAAGGCATATGAGTCACTCACAGATGAGGAATGTCGTGAAATTTGTTGGGAGCTCGCCGAAGTCAATTTTTGTTGCGAGTTCAGGGCACTGCATCGTCGAGCGACTGCGAATTCAGGGCGAATCACAGAAGTATTCAAACTAAGCCGGTGTTTTCCATATGGCCGACATTTACCCAGACAAATTGATATCGGATGTGCGAATTATGGAGTGGCCCATCATCTGTGGCTAGAGCGTGCACCATGCATCTTTGCAATGAAGAGAGCTATGAGAGCATGGCAAGGGCATCCAGCATCCTTGGATGTTGTCAAGCCTTCCGGATGGACAGAAGAGGAATTCCTGGGCCTCGAAAAATTGATTGCTTCTTACTATGCAGATACCTTCTTCCTGTACTTCGGACGTGCACCTGTTCTTCCTCGCCAGTTGACACACAAGACTTTGGATGTGTATATCCCTGAATGTTGACCCCGAGTAGCAACGACACGGTCAGGTATTTATTTGGATGCAGAGGAGTTACTGTGATTGAGCGTGAATAGGGATTTTTTGACATCTTGCCGTACTACTTGTTTATTTATTTTTTGACATCTTGTTGTATTCCTTTGTACAATATCATTACACATTACGTTTCCCATGCTGGAGGGAGGGTGCGCACCAGATCTATCAGATGAATCTCAGTGATGTGATATGGAGTGTTTACGCAATCTATGACGACTACTGACAGTAGACGAAGCTAGGACAGTTGGGATGGCATCCCTTCGTGTCCATTCTGTATAAAAATCCCTATAACTATAGTGGAACGACTTTGTAATAATCCCTATAACTATAGTAATGTCAAATTCATGTATCTGCTAGAAAGCGATGTTATACGTAGCCATGGATTTTCATGTGCAATCCATTTCTGGGTCTCTCCCAACCACGTGTCCAACCAATTCCCGCCTCGAGTTCGCTGCTCTTGCACTCTCCCATGTCGTTCAGTGCGATGAGCTCCAGTCCTCCTGATGCCTGCCTAGTTTAGGCATAAATTATTGAGATCTGCCTATGCAATCGAGATCTGATCCATCGACCAGATC
>NW_026848854.1:0-12949 GCF_030435595.1 Desarmillaria tabescens | reverse complement strand
TTCGGGAGTATCAAAAGTCTGGCGACATAGGCGCCAACGCCATGCACTAAATGGTTCTATTTTCATCTCTCTTCCGATATGCGTGGAATGTAGTCACCATAGACGGAAAAGGCGATCCTCCAGGTAAACGAGGACAGCGTCAGCTTCAGGCTCATTTCCGCCCTTCCACTATCCATACAGCACTCCCAAAACTACGGACGTCGATAACTCGTTGGTGGTAGGCATGGCACTTGATAAGTACTGTATGGACCACCCCTTCGAGCGTTTCGACCGTAATCTCGTCTCTCCCAACAGGGAGCGACTGCCGCCGGTCTTGCTTTGTCACGGATGGAAGGAGCTGAGAGAGACCGCAAACAGGAATAATTGGACGCCAAAGAGCTGGACGGCATCGGTGCCCTCCATCTTCAACGTCTCCTTAGTTACCACAAGCGATATAGGGAAACAACCCAAATCTAGTGGATATCTTGGCTTGCGGAGCAACAATATGGGCGTGGACCTCTGCGTCCTGCAAACCGGTGACAGCAGTGCCAACAAAAATTTGTGAGCCCAGGGTGGGGTGCGCGTAGAGAACAGACAATTATTTTCGCATTGTCGGTTGCCTGATTTGTCGGTGAATGAGAGATGCTGGTAGACCCTCCGACCTCAGGCAGCATTCGATGATTGTTATTCGTGGAACCATCCTCGCAAGCACCAGGTGATGCTGCATAGATACATGGACTGAGGTTGCCTCTGACCAGATGCACAGGCTCGTGCAGTTACTGGTGGCTGAAATCCGTATTTCAGAGAGGATTTCCGTTCGCTGATAGAATATCGAATGGCGAAAATGATGCGGGACGAGTCGTCAAGCAATATATGTCAAGAGATCGTCCAGGCTGTCCTAGGTTAGACTTGGGAAGAGCGCAGTGGTAACGTACAAAAATGGGCGTACCCATACGCCCATCGCGTCAAAGGAAACCTGTAACACCCCCAGCTGCTCTCCGCCTGACTTGATATACAAGCGCCTAAGCAGACGTCCATCAGCCTATAAAGTTTGTTGTCCTAGCAGCATACGATGAGATGCGACTTTCAACATGGTGGTGTGACCGGCGCCAGGTCCCCAATAAGGTGGAAGCCTAGAACGATGTCATGTGGCTGTGCCGCGTACTATTCCTCATTAGGACCACTTCATCGAAGGTCGATCTTGGTATCAGATATATCATCCTTTAAATCGATTGATCATTTCCTGGGCTACCACCGTAGTGCAGAATGCAGCTTAGCCTTACATCGACAAACTTGGACCTTTGAAAATTCTATACTCTGAGGCTTGAGCTAAGCTTATGTAACGTCGTGACGAATCGGTTACGCATTTCCATCAGTGGGCGCTTAGCCAGGACCTGCTGATTGCTAAAATTGGGACTCGGCAAGTCAATCCATCACAACAGCATAAGCACCCATTGTACGAGGCACGAAGAAGCAAGCCGCCATCTCTTGACTACCTACCATCACCAGCAAATGGAAACCGCAGTACAACCATCACCCATCACCACCGCCGACGCCCCCTTCAACGATCCCACTGATGTTGTTGATCTAGTCATCCGCACAACCGATAATGTCGACTTCTTCGTCCTCAGCGGGCTGCTATCGCTGCGATCTCCATCGTCGTTCTTCCGTCACGCTTTACAGAGCAATCGGCACACAGAGGAGAGAGATGGTTTTCCTGTGTTACGTGTGGTTGAGGACAGCACCACGTTCAGATATATCCTCCTTCTCTGCTACCCTAATGACCGTCCCGTTGAGATCAAGAGCGTCGAAGACGTTGTGGCGGTGCGCGTTGCGCTTGAGAAGTATTGTATGGACTACGCAATTGGCCGCTTCGAGCAGACGGTGATCGCGTCGTCCCTCATAAGGGAACACGCCTTGCGACTGTTCGTCCTGGCGTTTCGGAAAGGGTGGAGAAAATTGGGCGAGGCGGCTGCAAAGAACACGCTTTTCATTCCGTTAACTGAAGATGTGGCGATTGAAGAACTGAATGACATATCCGCGATGCAATACGTTATCCTGCGAGACTACCACAGGAAGTGCAGTGACACCGCACGGGCAAATCTCGACTACGGGAAAAAATTATTTTGGATGGAACCAGAAGACGCTGAATCACTCAGTTCTTCTTATTCTTATAGGTTCAACGACGGCTACTACGAGAGGACCGTGAGAATAAGAGGTACCGATGGTGAAAGGACGCGTTTAATCGATCAGTGGACACTCGATTACATTCGAAAGGTTTCGCAGAAGCTGCGCGAAACGCCTCATCCGGAAATCGCCACGGATGAAAATATCATCAACGCGGTCGTTTTGAGTAGTGGAAATGATAGCATAGCTATCCGCAAAATCCAAACACTCGCAAAACTTTTGTCGAAAGAAATCGATAGGAGAATTTCTGAAGTGAGTGCGGCAATGTCTTCTCTTCTATCGCTCATACCCCCCCTAGGTTCCTTTGAATATCAAATGGGAAAGATGAGGTGCAGAGACACTCAGGTAGCTTACGGATCGGAGTGAGTGTCACCTGGAAAGCGAAATCGCTGTATGCAGTTCCTTCTCCCGTTGTTATAGAAAATGTTCCCCGATATTGTCGAGTCACTGGCGTTGTCGAGACGTTCTAAGCAATGAGATGACACAGCTGCCCCTGGATTATAGCTGTATCAAACTCGCCCAGGAAATAACAGATGCTCCAAGATGAAGAAATAATGTCCATGTCTCCACGAAGACAGAATTTGGAGCGGGATTTAGGCTCTACGAGGTGTTCTCTATATCAGAGGGAGCGTTCCAACAGGATTAATGAACATAACGCACGAGTAGGCAAAGATGCCTTGAGAGAACTTCGGAAGCGTCAGAAATCCCGACAACATAAGCGCCTAAGCCACGAGGCACTGAAAAAGGTCCCTTCTCGTCCCTTTGCAGGCACCTGCCACCACCATGAATAGCACCGAACAGCCTTCCATAACCATTGCCGACCCACCCTTCAACGATGCCTCTGATCTCGCAGATCTGGTAATCCGGACATCAGATAACGTCGACTTCTTTGTCCATAGAGCCTTTCTGTCGCTCAGATCCCCTTCATCTTTCTTCCGACATGCGCTGGACGGGAGCCACCATACAGAAGAAAAAGATGGTCTTCCCGTGTTCGAGGTGATCGAGGACAGCGCCACGTTCAAATTCACCCTGCTCCTCTGCTATCCATACGACACTCCCGAACTTACGGGCATCGAACAGTTTTCATCGGTAGGGATGGCGCTTGACAAGTACTGTATGGACCACGCCTTTGAGCGTTTCGTCCAGACCGTAATCTCGTCTCTCCCAACAAGGAGCGACCGCTCCGGGTCTTTGCTTTGTCACGGATGGAAGGGGCTGAGAGAAACCGCAGACAGGAATAATTGGACGCCAAAGAACTGGACGGCATCGGTGCCCTCCATCTTCAACGTCTCCTCAATTACCACAAGCGATGTAGGGAACAACCCAAATCTAGTGGATATCGTGGAGTGCGCGTAGAGAACAGACAATTATTTTCGTATTGTCGGTTGCTTGATTTGTCGGTGAATGAGAAGATGCTGGTAGACCCTCCCCCCACCGCAGGCAATGTTCGATGATTGTTATTCGTGGAACCATCCTCGCAAGCACCAGGCAATTCTGCATAGATACGTGGATCAAGATTGCCTTTAGCCAGATCCACGGGCTCGTACAGTTACTGGTGGCTGAAATCCGTATTTCAGAGAGGATTTCCGTTCGCTGGTAGAAATCGAGTGGCGAAAATGATGTGGGACCTCGTCAAGCAATCGATGTCAAGAGATTGTCAGGATGTCCTAGGTTAGACTTGTCAGGAGCGCAGTGGTAAAGTATAAAAACGGGCGTACCCATGTTTTTCATTCGCCCATCGCGTCAAAGGAAATTTGTAACACCCCCAGCTGCTCACCGCCTGACCTTGATATACAAGCGCCTAAGCAGACGTCTATCAGCCCTATAAAGTTTGTTGTGCCAGTAATATACGATGAGATGCGACTTTCAACATAGTGGTGGTGATACCTGTGCCAGGTCCCAACAAGGTGTTGGTGTTGGTACCGGCACAAGGTCCCAAGGTGGTGGTGGTGGTGGTGTTACCGATGCTCAACGACCATGTCATGTGGCTGTGCTGCGTGCTATGTAGTGTTGCCGCGGCTCGGCTTAAAGTCGCTTGAGCCGGTGAGCCGAGTCTTAATAAGCCGAGCCTGAGTCTCTATTGGCTCAGACTCATTCTAGGCTCAAGCCCATATAGGAGCCGGCTAAAGCCGGGCTTGAGTCGCTTTAGCCGGACGACGATGCCTAATTTGGCCAGTGTGTTTTCTTGACTTTTATTGTCCCCTAGGTCACATAAAATCATGCCCTGTGGGGCGTACTATAAAATTCCAACATGAATCAAGGCAACTACACATCCAAGATGCTGATTAATACCATAAAACGGAGAACTGAAGTTTGAGCATCAATGCCCTTACAGATGCCGAGGTCAAGCCGAAGATCTTCCTAAAAAAGCGAAGTGACTGGAATTTACAGCTGTGTTGAAGATATATTTACATAGCTGCAAGCTGAGTTCCTATGTATCACCAGATGTTGATTCTAAAGGATTTACAAGCCCTCTCGCCTTGGAAAGTGCGTCTTAACCCAGTGACTTCCTTTTTAGATCATTAGTCTGAGCTCAAGCCGACTTGAGCCGAAACTTAGCTTAGCCGACACAGTGATTACCGACTCAAGCCGACTCGGCTCATGACAATTACCAAAGTCGGCATAAGTCTAGCCGAGCCGAGTCTAGCTGAGTCGCGGCAACACTAGTGCTATGTATAATACTTCCTCATTAGGACTACACGCACTTCATTGAAAGTCGATCTTGGTATCCGCTATATCATCCTTTAAATCGAATCATTTTTTCCTGGGCTACCACCGTAGTGCAAGATACAGCTTAGCCTTACATCGACAAACTGAGACTTTGAAAATTCGATACTCTGAGACCTGAGCTAAGCTTAACGCCGTGACGAACAGTTACCCAGTTCTATCACAGTGGGCGCTTAGCCAGGACCTGCTAATTGCTGAAGTTGGTACTCAGCAGGTCAATCCGTCACAATGGCATAAGCATCCCACGAGGCACGAAGAAACAAGCCGCCATCTCTTGACTGCCTACCATCACCAGCAAATGGACACCGAAATACAACCATCCCTCATAACCACCACCGACGCCCCCTTCAACGATCCCGCCGATAATGTTGATCTCGTGATCCGGACAGCCGATAATGTCGACTTCTTCGTCCTCAGCATACTTCTATCACTGCGATCCCCATCATCGTTCTTTCGTCAGGTTTTTCAGGGAGGAAATAAGCACACAGAGGAGAGAGACGGTCTTCCCGTCCTCGAAGTAACGGAGGATAGTGACACATTCCGAACCATCCTCCTGTTCTGCTATCCATGCGCCGCCCCCGAGTTTAAGAGCGTCCAGAAATTCCTGGCGGTGGGAGTGGCTCTGGAAAAGTACTGTATGGAACGTGCTATGGAGAGGTTCATCCAAGCTGTGCTCGCGTCATCCGTGATTAGCGAGCAACCCTTGCGGGTATTCGCTCTAGCAGTCGCCAACGGATGGAAGGCGATAGGAGAAGCCGCTGCCCGAAACACTCTTGCCATGCCTCTCAGTGAGGCGATATCAGATGTCGAGGAGCTGAACATCATTACTGCCTGACATCTGTATCGTCTTCTAGATTATCATACGCGGTGCGGAAAGGCCGCTCAGATCCAACCGGAGAAAGGACTGCAGCACCAATGGATTACTAGAGAGATATCTAGTCTTCTGTTCCTGCAGCGTAGCTATAGCTGTCCATGGTGCAACAATCGTCGACTCAACGAGGTGATGCGCAATAACGGCCGCGCTATCTATGCCCATTCATGGTTGACCGGGACCTACTTGCGCCTGGTGGATGCAAAGGTGCTGTTAGAGCCGCAGGTCGCTCTAGATGATCATATTATTGATCAAGCCGTTTTCGCTAGCACTAAAGAGTGCAACAGCAGCATGCATGATAAATGGACCAGCATTGCTGGCAGTCAGATTCGCCTTCTCGGAAAGATAGTGGCGGAGGAAATCGGCAGACGAATTTCAGAGGTGAGTGATAAGCGCTAGCATCCACAAACCCCCGTCCGATATTCCCATCGACTAGGTTCCCTTGAATATTGAATGGTAAAAATGACACGATGTATCGTCCAAATAAGAAGTATCGAAGTCCGGTATACACTTTGGAAGTGTGGGGAGAAAGAGTATGGGTATTCCGTCGAGTTGGAAGAGATCTGGAAAGGATCCTTCCGTAAAAGATGTTCTTTAGCGATTTCCAGCCCCTCTGATAAGTCGATTTCTTCGTCACCACTGAGATCTCCAGTAACCCATCGTATGAAGGCCGTCAGGTAGGTAAGCCAATATGCGGGCTGCTCGCCGAGAAACCGGACAGACTAATTTCGCAGGTGAATGAGGCAGAGTCTGTGCAAAGTATCATCCGAACGATTATAGGCACCCCTGATATTGAGTAGCAGTGACCGGCAACATTAGCGCCTAAGCCACGAGGCCTGACAAAAGGTCTCTTCTCGTCCTCTTGCAGCACCTGCCATCACCATGATAAACCCGAACAGCTTTCCATAACCATTGCCGACCCACCCTTCAACGATGCCTCCGATCTCGCAGATTTGGTGATCCGGACATCAGATAACGTCGACTTCTTTGTCCATAGAGCATTCTTGTCACTCAGACCCCCTTCATCTTTCTTCCGACATGCGCTGGACGGGAGCCACCATACAGAAGAAAAAGATGGTCTTCCCGTGCTCGAGGTGATTGAGGATAGCGCTACGTTTAAATTCATCCTGCTCTTCTGCTATCCATACGACACTCCCGAACTTACGGGTGTCGAACAGTTTTCATCGGTAGGGATGGCGCTTGACAAGTACTGTATGGACCACGCCTTTGAGCGTTTTGTCCAGGCCGTGATCGCGTCCCCTCATCAAGGAACAGCCGTTGCGAGTCTTTGCTTTGGCGGTCGCGAACGGATAGAAGGTGTTGGGAGGGTTGCGGCCAGGAATACTCTTGGTGTACCTCTTGATGGGGCGGAATCAGACATCATGGGGCTTGATGGCATCAGTGCACGCCATCTTCAACGTCTCTTCTCAATTACCGCAAGCGATGTGGGGAGGCCACCCAATTTTGGTGGATGGCTTGGCTTGCGAAGGAACAACGTGGCTTCACACTTCTGCAACCTTCCAGTCGGTGTGGACGATGTTGCAAAGATATGGTTTACCATAGTCTGAACATGGAGAATTGCTATTCGCATCGCTAGTTGCCTGATTTGTATCTTACACCGGTGAAGGAGAAGATGCTGGTAGACCCCCGACCGCAGGTGGCCTTTGATGACGGTATTATTCGTGGAGCCATCCTAGCAAGCATCAAGGAATGTAACGAAGACTCATGGATCGGGGCTGCTTCTAGCCAGATCCATGGACTCGCACAGTTGCTGGCGACGGAAATCGATAGGCGTATTTCGGAGGTAAGCGATGGGAAAACCTATAATATTTTTGTTGGCTGATATCACCCTTTGGGTTCCCCTGAAATTGAATGGACAAAATGACGGGGGATGGGATCTAGTCGAGCGTTATATGTCATGGGATTGCTGGGTTCTCTATAACGAAATTGTGAAGGGACCAATACCGGAGTAAACATGCCCATCCTTACCTTTGTTTTTCTCATTCGCTGGTCGCTCCCCGTAGTAAAGTGTGATATCCAGGCAATACATATGTGGTGAGAGTTGCATCGCTGATGAAATTATTCCCTCAGTGGAAAGATTGGTGCTGCTATCAATAAGGCATGAGTTTATATCCATGCTGTTAACTGAGCGTCTTACAAACTGCCTTCTTGGAAGATTCGTCTGCTTGACGAGTACGAAGTTTGAAGGGCAACCTGTAAATTGCAAATATATGTTTGTCCCTGCTTGACTCCGCCTCCCCGAATTCGTCTCCTGCCAGACACTCTCTACCGCCTTCAACCCGATTTCACTTATCTGAATTGAATTTTGTGTTTTTACACGTCGTCATGTTCGATATCTATGGTCCTAGCTGCCTAATGCCTGCAATTTTCCGCCGAATTTGGACTCTATTCATCTGTCTTTTGAGAATGGCTCCCAAAGACTCTTCTATGCTTCACCAATGACTAGTAACTCGCCAGTCGGTCCACTGTTGTACGTCGCACTATCTCGCTCATCCTATCTCACAATTGACCGTTCCTTTTCCACGAACAGCGTCAACCAATCGTCCATACCAGCTCGCTAGTCCTAAACGATCTGCTGCCTTCCTCAAAACCTAGAGGTAAATTCAAGCCACAGATGCTCGTGGGCTCCAATTTCACAGTTCCCGGGCCGACCTTTAGTGACAGTCTAACACAGTAGGACGGACAGCCGAGCCACAACTAGACTGTGAACTGGACGATGCAATAAAATGAAAGGACCGTGCAACCCGGTAAATTTGCCATCACTGTCTATCAAGAGTCTTATCAAGTTTAGTTTCAGGTCTCATGGGTTCTATTTTCCAAGCTAAAGTCACCAGCTCATGACAAAGTACTCATCATTTATATGCGAACAACACGTTCCCCCGCCTCTTCCAAATGGACAATTTGAAACGCCACACTGACTGATACAACTTTCCATATAGCCTCATTTGCCCAGGCCGGCTTCTTCCAGCAAGCTATCGCCGGAGCTCGAAGCATCCGTAGTACTCTACTTGTAGTACTTCAAAGTGTGATCTTCGCTTTCGACGTCAGATACTGTATATCATCCTTCAATGAATCACACATGATTAGGTTACCACAATACAGAGTACTGCAAAGTAAAAGTTAGCTTTGAATCCAAGCTTGGAAGTCGTGACGAATCGAACGTACAAGTTTAAGCAGTATACAGGCGCCTTTTAGTCGGTCACGATGGCACGAGCGCCTATTCCACAAGGCACGAAGAAGCGAATTGCCGTTTCTTACTTACTTAGCTACTATCACTAGCAGATGAACATCTACGCAAAACTATTTCGCAAAACCACCGCCGATGCTCCCTTTAACGATCCCACCGACAGTGTTGATCTGGTGATCCGCACAGCTGACAATGTCGACTTCTTCGTCCTCAGCGCACTACTATCACTACGATCCCCATCGTCGTTTTTCCGTCAGGTTTTGCAAGGCAACAAGCACACAGAAGAGAGAGATGGCTTTCCCGTCCTCGAAGTGAAGGAGAACAGTGACATACTCCGAACTATCCTCCTGTTCTGCTATCCATACGCCACCCCCGAGATTAAAAGCGTCAAGCAGATACTGGAGTTGGGGATGGCGCTGGACAAGTACTGTATGGACCATGCCATGGAGAGGTTCATCGCAGCTGTCCTCGCTTCATCCGTGATTAGTGAACAACCCTTACGAGTATTCGCTCTGGCTGTCGCCAACGGATGGAAGGAGATGGGAGAAGCCGCGGCGAGGAAAACTCTCGCGATACCCGGGCCTCTCAATCGGGCAATATCAGATGTCGAGGAGCTGAGTGAAATCAGTGCCCGCCATCTCTACCGTCTCCAAGACTATCATATGCGGTGCGGGAAGGCCGCTCAGATCCAAGCAGGGACAGTAGCGCCGCTTCCCTGGCTTGACGGAAAGTCTTCTGGTCTTCTGTTCCTGCGCAATAACCACAATGCGTATGGATGTCGATGGTGTAATAATGTGGTGCAGATCGTGGCGTCCACAAAACATGCAAATTTCTATGGCCATCCATGGTTGAACGATACCTACTTTCCACTGGTGAACGCAAAGGTGCCTCCCGAACCCTTGCCACAGGTGCTCTAGATGATCGCATTGTCGATCAAGCTGTTCTCGCTAGCACCAAACAATGCGGTCGAGATCAGTGGGCTGAAATCGCTGACAGTCAGATTCGCCTTTTCGGTAAGATAGTGGCGGAAGAAATCGAAAGGCGAATTTCAGAGGTGAGTGACGCCTATATCCACAACTCCCGTTTGACACTATCGTTTAGGTTCCCTTGGACATTGAGTGGTAAAGATGACTTGACAGTCCACGGAATGTCAGAATGGGAGGTGGTATCGAGTCTAGGGTAATTTGGAACTCTGGGACGGGGGTGTCAGTGACGAGTTTAGGCAGTCCTTGAAGTCCGTTGAGTTAGATTGACATCTGTAAAAGGCCCTTCCGTAAAACGTGTTCTTAGTATCTACCAACTTCTCCGACCAGGCAGTCCTATCAAAACTCGCGATGACCTCATTAACTTATCGTATGAAGGAAAGGACCTCCACCATGCGTTATTTCAATTCCGAGTCCTGTGCATACAGGATTCGGTCTATGCTAACTGCATCTCGAATAAGGTGCTGACTGCGAACGAGGAGAGTCAAGGATGAAGGCAAGATTCAGCCCTTCTCGTTTGCTTTGTCAGCACCTTATGAGCATTGCCTCACACGTTCGGCTGATGCTCAACGCCCAACTGCATCTCGGTGGCGGTGCGTGATGGTGATTGTCCGATAATTTGCCGTGCCGTGTATGCCGAAGTCGCCCAGGTCAATGTCACATGTCACACTTGTTACGCGTTTTCTTTTGAGCCTTTACCAGACGAGACTATGCCCTTTATACCCTCATATCTCGTGGTCCTGACACCTCTCTCATGAAATAAATACTGCTGGTAGGAGCGCGGCCTTAGCCTTAGTCCCCAATCCTCATCTTGTCATGGTCCACAGGCATCCATTCAAATTCAAGTCCGCTGGGCCTACAATACGAGACATGGTTTCTTGATACCGTTCTTCCATATCACACCCAAGGGCATCTGGACCGTGATGTAAACGAATGCTGAAGGCATTTGCGCTCTCGAAAATGATGGGAACTCCAGGCGAATCAAGTCGACGAGAAGGGGAAGAGAGGGCGGTTGGTCTCCATGGGAGTTACGGCGCGCGCAAGAGGGAACATCACCACCAGTGCACGTGTGCACTCCTCAGCTGGGAAGCGCACTTTGAGGGTGCTGTCAGTCCGGTGAAAGGGTTTGGTTGGCAGAGTATCCATGTATCCCACGTGTGTACGTACTGCTTACTGATTCTGGTTTGATCACTGACCGTGTACTTGTAGGGTAGACCATCGTCGATGGCGGCATCCTGACCGACTTTTACGCCCATCGTCTTAACGACACAGAACGAACGTCTTAGGTTGTCTCCGGAAAGTATAGTAGAAGTACCTGTACGTTCTTATGATTGGCGTTGTGGATGACCTGTCCTGACCTGCCTTCTAGTGTTCCTGCACCTGGTAAGCAGCCTCGTTCGAACTCAGCATCACTCAATGCCCTGTTCAACTACCACTGACTGCGAAGGTGTGCTCTTTCCTTCTGTATGTTGGGTTTGTGGTTTATGACCTGCTTGTGGTGTTAGGATCTGGAGGTAAATTTAATCTCTGGGGGAGACGGCATACAATCACTATTCTGTTCCATTGTTTAACTCTTATCGTGTTGTCATTGCGTCGAATATGAACCTTGTGCCACGCCCACGCAGAGCAGCCCCACGCCAATTTCAGCGGCTCGGATATGCCCACGCCCCTGCGATAGCCCACCACTTCATAACCCTAGCTCTGGTAGCGTGCTAGGCCTCAGTTTATGTACTTAAAGGGCCATATCTTCCCGCCGCGCCGCTTCAATAAATCCTCGACGTCCACACCTGAATATCAGTGCTGCATCATGACGGGTATCACATCCGTCAACCTCAGGGTTATCACCGTCAAAGAAAACATTATGCAAAGACTTACTGGTGGCAGCGCTAGAACTCGCGGTTCACAGGTGAGCGGAAAGGAACTAATGTTCACGGCAATCGCGCTAGCGGTGCCCTATTAACTACAGTTATTGGACAGGTCATTGCAACAGCCATCAGTCACTGAAACAGTTGATTTAGCCTCCTTCTCGCCAATCCCATCCGCTGCCTGAAAACTGTGTATATTGGAGACAATAGATGTATGGATTTTTAGTGATTTTTGGGGGATTTTAGTGCTACTACTGCTGACCCTGTGAAAACATCGAACAGTGACACAAATTTGGCAGGGGTTTGCCACGTGAGTCATTTACCAGTCAATGAAACACCGTAAATTACGAATATCTCAATAATAGAGGATTTGATCCACTTCATACTTTGTATAGACATCACTGAGGAATATTAAAAATTTTGTGGCTACTTTATTTGAGGAAAAAGATGATGTGTGGTAGATGGGATAAAAAATATTTTTCGGCGTTCCATGACCGGTAAATAACTGGTACATTGACTTTGATACTACCAAAAATACATAGAATGTACTAAAATACATGAGTATTGATAACTAAGAAATTGAGTAAGTGTCCCAGAGAAGATGGGGAGAAACGAGCGAGAATATTCATGCAAGCTCGAATAAAAAATTTGAAATACATATTCCAACAATTGAGCTCCCTCAAGATATGTAATTTGGAAGCTAAGCTTGAAGTCGGAACGAACCGGTTATGCAGTTTTATGGGCGCCGCGCGCCTAACGGCTTCCTGCCGATTGCTGAAGTTAGCAAGTCAATCAGTCACGATGGCACGAGCGCCTATTCTACAAGGCACAAGGAAGCAAGCCGCCCATCTCTTTATTGCCTACTATCACTAGCCGATGGACATCGACGCACAACGAGCCCTCATAACCACCGCTGACGTCCCTTTCAACGATTCCACCGACAGTGTTGATCTGGTGATTCGCACAGCCGATAATGTTGACTTCTTCGTCCTCTAGCGCACTACTATCACTACGATCCCCATCGTCGTTTTTCCGTCAGGCTTTGCAAGGCAACAAGCACACAGAGGAGAGAGATGGCTTTCCCATCCTCAAAGTGACGGACGACAGCGACACATTCCGGACTATACTC
>NW_026848853.1:0-13066 GCF_030435595.1 Desarmillaria tabescens | reverse complement strand
ATGCAGATCACGTCAGTCTGGACACCACTTTGCGTACTGAAATTGACAATTTCGTCTCTGCGGAAGCCACTGTTCAGCAAGTGTCAAACCCCAGTGGAACGGTCTCGACTGCGGTCTTGGCGAGCCAAAGTTCAATATTGATCTGACAGCATTCACGGGCTCCTGGGGAAGACCACAACGGGGTATATGCGCTCCATCTCTCCTGTCGGAGCCTTTTCTGATGGTCTACAGACGGACCGGCCCTTCGCGCCACCGCCATGATTTTCATATGCCTAATTGGCTCGTCGCTAACGACAACACCTCCTACGTATCCAGCACCTTGTGGCCCGTCATCGAGCTTGATCTGGGATATGTCGTCACCTATTGGAACCAAACGGGGTATGGATATGTTCCATTGTCATGATTGCATGCCACTGAAAGTCGGCGTAGCTTTGACTTGTGGGAGGAAGTCTCTTCTTCGTCATTCTTTACCAGTGCTGTCCAACATCGCTCACTGCGAGAGGGCGCCACGCTAGCTACTGCCCTGGGGGATACCACTCTTGCTACTCAATATAGCACCCAGGCAGACAATATTTTGTGTTTCATACAGGTAATGGACTCTTTCGAATCCCTCCATTACAAGGAAGACTGACGTTGATGGACAGTCGTACTGGAACCCCACTAGCCTCTTCATGACAGCCAACACTGGCGGCGGTCGTTCCGGAAAAGATGCCAATACGGCTTTGGCTTCCATTCATACCTTTGACCCCTCGGCTGGATGTGATGCCGTTACCTTCCAACCTTGCTCTGACAAAGCATTATCGAGTTTGAAAGTGTACATTGATGCTTTCCGGTCGATCTACACTATCAATATTGGTATTGCTTCAAATGCGGCTGTCGCTACCGGCAGGTATCCAGAAGATTCGTATCAGGGAGGAAACGTCAGTTTCCATACTTTTTCTCAGTTTTTGCCAAATCGCTCATTGTCATCCATTAGCCTTGGTATCTGACAACAGCTGCGGTTGCGGAACAACTCTACGATGCAATAATTGTCTGGAAGCAGACAGGATCCATCGAAGTCACCTCCACGTCCATAGCCTTCTTCACTCAATTCTCCTCTTCAATCACAACAGGCGTGTACGACTCGTCCACCACGACATACAGCGACTTGCTGACTGCGGTTCAAACGTTTGCTGATGGTTTCTTGGCTATCAATGCCCAATATACACCTTCGGACGGTGGGCTTGCCGAGCAGTTCAGCAGGAGCGATGGGTCGCCTTTGAGCGCTGTAGATTTGACGTGGAGCTATGCAGCAACACTGACAGCGTTTGGCGCCAGGGCAGGCGTGGCACCTGCTTCATGGGGTGCGAGTGGGCTGACGGTGCCATCTTCTTGCTCCACTAGCTCAGGCGGTGGCGGCGGCAGCACAGTGAGTATTACATTCAACGAAGTTGCTACGACGGTTTGGGGAGGTGAGTGATTCACTTCTTATCCGACCACCTCTAAGTCGTATGTCATTACTTAGAAAATATTTACTTGACCGGGTCGATTGATGCTCTGCAAGACTGGTCTACGAGTACCGCGCTTTTGCTGAACACTGATAATTACCCTACTTGGAGCAGTGAGTCTTCCTAACTTTCATTCGATGCTTTGATGGTGCTCATGTTTCCTGTCAGTTACACTGGACCTACCGGCGTCAACTACCTTCCAGTACAAGTTCATTCGCATCTACAACGGTGTGGTAACTTGGGAGTCTGACCCCAACAGAGAATTCACCACTCCAGCTTCGGGATCGGACATTATTAATGACACGTGGCGTTGATAACTTGAATATTGTGCTGGATGATACTACATATCAAAATCGTGTAGGAATACCTGTAAACAACTGAGCAACTAAAAGATGCTTTTCCTTGGCTTTTCCTGTTGTGGAAAATATCGGAATTGGTCGGACCGATTTTGCCGGCGCCCAGAGTGATGACGTATGACGGCTTACCTCTTCACGACATAACATTCAACAACTCTCCTGTATCTCTTCCACGACTACTCACTAATCTTAGCCTCGACCGTACTTTCGTTATAAATCGCAATGTCTATGCTAGACAAGTTCAAGAAAGGAGCGCAGAAGGCAGGCATCCAAGCAACGGCCTTTGTGCAAGCGAGTTCAACAAAGGTAGCCAGCGGGTCAAGGGACTTTGTGCACGGGTTCAGCCTTCCTGGAGAGGCAGAGAAAGCGGCAAAGATTCTTGATAGCTTTTTGGGTGCGTCGTACTCAATGCTTGCTGCGCCCGTACTAACTTGGTCTCGGCGTTAGCTGATCCCGAACGACCAGAGTCGGCGCTAAACTCGATTCCAAAGGCTGTTCTACACGGTGCACGGGGTGCGTACCCATATCATCTGACTTGCTAAGAATTACCCTTTTATGTTGTTCTGTTATTATAGGGCTGGCTATCTTCCAAGTCATAAAGGCAGGCTTCGTCTTCTCAGGGAAAGCCGGCTCAGGCCTCGTCATTGCAGCGCCTCCCAGATGGTTCATGGTCCGCACCCTCGTGCATCGCAACTGGGGGCCTGGGCTGGGGCCTCCAGATAGGCGCCGACATCACCGATTTCGTCGTCGTGCTCAACAGCGAAGACGCCGTTCGTGCGTTCTCAATCGGCGGCAATGTAACCATCGGTGGAAATATCAGCGCTGCTGCGGGACCCATCGGAACGGGAGGAAGCGTTCAAGCGTCATTGGCGCACCCGGCACCTATGTTCTCGTATTCCAAGTCGAAGGGTGCGTTGGTTGGTATGTTTATCGCGACTGTTGCTTACAGGGTGCATAGGTCTATTTGCGGGGCTATCACTTGAGGGAACCGTCCTCATCGAGCGCAAGGATGCTAATCGTGAATTCTATGGCTCACCGGTGCCTGCTCGGGACATTCTCGGTGGCCGTGTCCCTCCACCCGAGGTAGCCTCCAAACTTTATGAGATCATTGAAGCTGCGGAGGGACTAGATGAGTCGGGGTTACCTAGAAGCAGCCTATGTACCCACCGCTACTGGAGACCATATCCAGATGAACAGGGATGGAAACCATACTGGTCTTCGATGCTGACGGTCACTGAATTCATTATTCGATGGTGGGCCTACCTGGATCCTGACAGTGTAGAGAGAACCGCCAACTTTCTTTATGAGTTTTCTCATTTTAAAGCCTCCATATTCACATCGATATCCCCATTTCTAGTGCTAATCATTCTCCACTTGTACAACCTGATTAATGAACAGGATATTTATCTGCCAAAACGGATCAATTAGGCCGTTTAGATGGATGGTAAGATCACATAGCATAACTTTAAGGTCCGTAAGATATCATTTGATAAGATCCCCGTAGCTGCGTATTAGACTGACGACATACGTAGTAGTCCAAAGGCTTTAGGTAAATAAATATATAGCTAGCAGCTCGTACATAATCTATATCCCTTACACATTGCCGCTCAAGCGAGCAGTGACGAAGTCGGAATGCGCTGCAATCCATTAGAATTTACCGGTAAAGAGAAAACTGCTAAACATACCCTCAGTCGGGTCGGTCGTGGACAGGAGTTGGATGTAAGGATCTCCACGGTTGCTTATATCACTTCCATTACCTACGAAGTCTCCAAAGTTGAAGACGGCGTAAACATTGCGAACTATGATACTGACTTTCAGTACCAAGCATGAATAACTAGCGCATTACTCACGGAACGACATTCCGAGAATCATATCGTACGTTGCACCCGACGCCGAAGAAAAGATAGGTTGAAAACTGTGTATTTAACGTCAAGGACGATAAAGTGCTTGGGTGCAGTGTGTACGCACCGAGCCAATGCACGACGACTGGTTTTTTGAGTTCACAAGGTCGGTTAATCCCCATAGAGATGGATCCCTAGGGAAGTTGTTAGCTGCGTGCTGATAGAGAGAACAAGAAACCATACATCGTAGCATCCAGGGGATGTATATGGTAGCTATTACCGCTAAATTTGAATGTAATGTTTACTTCTTCATCGCAAGGTACAATCCATACATCGCCAACGCCTGTTATATTAACTTGGTATTCTGCACCAGAGAAGCGACTGTATATCGCATCCGCAACAGATCTGATTCAACAAGTAAATTTATCAGACTTTTCCCTGAAGATAAACCATATTCACGTACTTAGGTACCAGGTTCAATGAAGTACCACTGTCTACAACGACAGTCGCCTGCTTTGAGTTCGATGTCCCATCCACCTCGGTGGTGATAGATACTGGCTGTCCGTCTGGTCCTAATAAGCCGTCCTGGTCTAATAGGACCTGGAAATGCTGAACGGCGGGGTAGTCGCGAGCAGTGAGTCTGGTGACCTCGAGTTTCGGTTCACTCTCGACATGACTATATCCGTCTAAAAGCTCTCCGATTGATATCTCACCGGGAAAGACATCGGCTGGATCTACAACATGAGCCATTGATTACCGAGAGGGACGATCGATCACGTACCTTCAGCGCGTCCCAGAAGCACCGTCAAATAGTTTGGTGTTGATGTGTTTTGCAGAAATATACGGTCCAGCACCGCGTAATCCGGCTGAGGTATTCAATGTATTGTAGATGTTGGACCCGGATGTCGGTACCAAGGCCTATCAGTCCTATTCCTTCCTCATGGTCATCGTCTGGCGTGACTTCCACTGTACTTCTGGGTAAAAAAATTTCAATCGTAGGAAATAACATGACATACTGAATGCTTGATCCCGTACGGTGTATCTGGCAAATTCAAGAGTTGAAGTTTTTATGGGCCCTGGTAGCAGTAAGGACGGGGACTTGGACTACTGAACAGGTGATACTCGCCTTTCGCTTCACCAATACCATAGATGAGCTCAGAGTTCGCCCCAGTGTCGACACTATCCGTAATACTACCTGCAACCCACAAGTCTGAACTAAGACAGCCATGAGTACGGAGAAAAGGTACTATAGGGGTAGTAACCTACCTCCCGGTATCGACAAGCACTGAAAAGACTTCCCCACCAAGCGTCAAGTTCGTATAATAGCGTAAATCCGCAATATTGATCAAGGTAGAGGTCCCATTGATGTTTCCCCGTCGTAGGAGTTCATGTCGAGTTTGAACATCGTGTCGGCCTTCAATCTTCAGTTGCAATCCAGAGGAGTAGGCAGCAAGGCATAACAAGGCAAGAACGCCGTAGTGGCCATAGTGATGAGGAGACGAGGATGATAGTCGCTTGTTTTTATCCTCCTGGTGTCCCTATAAACATTCTGATGAAACGACAAGAAGTAAAGTAGAGGAAATGGCAGTGCGTGGCAACGTTGCGAAAAGAAATAGGATATAAACCAGAAGGACACAGAAGAAGTCACCAGGCAGTGTAGTGAAGCGGGAGTTACAAGCGGCTGTACATCAGCATCATGCCCCACAATAACTTCCGACGTTCAACTTTTTGACGCTTGCTATAGAGGAAGTCGCCTGCTCAGGAGGTAAAGAACGAAAGAGCAGTTAAACAAGTTATGTTTCCCTTTTTTCCCTCGTCTTTTCTGTAAATAACGTAGTCGTGTGAAATCACTACGCCATTTAGCATCGCAAAAACGGTAATGGAATTATGCACTAGAATTCTACCTTTCGTAGAGCCGCTGGGTGGAATAGCACAGCAATCATGATGAGTACTAGTGGCACAGTTCTGAATGGTCAGATGGTCAGCGTCCCGCGTTCATGCTTCTTCGCCCATAAAAATGAGTGTTGGAGGTTACCATAGGTTTTCATCCATGATATTAGAGAGACAAGAATACACGCTTGGTTTCGAAGCGAGCTAAAGGAAGATGATGGTGAGTGGAAGACCTATACTTAGTAACCGATCGTCTCGATGATCGTGCTCTTGGCGCTCTGGTGCAACAATTAGGGATGTCCACCATACCCGTACACGAGTACTTAACGCGTACGGGCGACCCGTAACCGTACCGTAATGGTCTTTTTTTGAACGCTCGACGGTATAGTACGGCCGTAAAACGGTGATACGGGCGATACTGCCAACGCCCTACCCAGTTGTGGTATAAATTGTACCGGGTGAGGTGTAAGGAATGGAAAATTCCTTGGAACAGTACTCCCACACTGATCACCTTTCAAAGCAACCTCAACTACTGTGAAACCTTCTAAATGCCAGTGGGGCGGTGAGACTTTCGCACCTCCTCTCGAGGTAGCCTCCAAGCTTTATGAAAACATTGAAGCAGCGGAGGGAATAAATAGAGATCACACCCAGATGTACTGGGCTGGAAACCATTGGTTTCGACGCTGATGGTCATTATTCGACGGTTGGTCCTATCCGGATCATGGTGGAGAAAGAACTGCAACATTCTGTAGTTTCCTCGTTTTCCATGCCTCCATATTGACGTCCGAGATATCTCCGTTTTTAATGCTATCCATCTCCACCTGGTTAATAAACAGGATATAAACAGATAAAAAATTAGGCCGTTCAGATGGGTGGTAAGATTGCATAGCATATATAAGGTCCGTAAGGCATTATTTGATGAGATCCTCGTATTGCGTCGACGGCACACGTAGCAGTTCAAAGATGCAGATAAGCAAGTATTAATAAATTACAAACTTAGCGCTAGCGGTCCGTACCCAACTCATATCCCTTACACATTACTTGCCGCTCAAGCTAGCAGCGACGAAATCGGAATGCGCTGCGATGCATTAGAATTCATCGGTAAATGATAGACCGCGAAACTTGCCTTCAATAGGGTCAGTCGTAGATAGGAATTGAAGGTAAGGATCTCCACGATTGCTTGTATCATTTCCACCAGCTACGAAGTCTCCAAAGTTGAAGGCGGCGTAAACATTGCGAACTATGATACTGACTTTCAGTACCAAGCATGCATAACTAGCGCATTACTCACGGAACGACATTCCAAGAATCATATCATACGTTTTCCCTGACGCCGAAGAACTGATTGGTTGAAACTATTGATATATAACATCAAGGACGGTAAAATGCTTGAGAGCAGTTTGTACGTACCGAGCCTATGCACAACGGTTGATTTTTTGAATTCACAAGGCCGGTGTATCCTAATATAGATGGATCCCTAGAAAGTTAGCCGCGTACTGACAGAGAGAACAAGAAACCATACATCGTAGCGCCCAGGGGATGTATATGGATGCTATTACCGCCGAACTTGAATATAATGTTTATTTCTGCGCCACAAGGTACAATCCAGAATTCGCCGTTTTCTGCTGTAGTAAGGTACTCAGCGCCAAAGAAGCGACTGTATATTGCATCCGCAACAGTTCTGATTCAGCAGATAAATTTACCAGACTTTCCCTTGAAGATAGACCATATTCACGTACCGGGGTACTTGGCTCAACGAAAAACCACAGTCTATGACGACAGTAGCCTGTTTTGAATTCGATGACCTATCCACCTTGGTGGTGATAGATACTGGCTGTCCGTCTAGTCCTAGTAAGCCATCCTGGTCTAATAGGACCTGGAAATGCTGAACAGCGGTGTAGTCGTTGACAGGGACTTTGGTGACCTCTAGTCTCGGTTGACTCTCGACATGACTATAACCGTCTAAAAGCTCTCCGATTAATATCTCACCGGAAACGACCTCGGCAGGATCTACGCCAATATGAGTCATTGATTAGCAAGAAGGACGATCAATCACGTACCTTCGGTACGTCCCAGAAGCACCGTCAGGTAGTTTGGGGTTGATGTGTTTTGCAGAAATATACGGTCCAGCACCGCGAATCCGGCTGAGGTATTCAATGTATTGTAGATGTTGGACCCGGATGTCGGTCCAAGGCCTATCACTCCTTTTCCTTTCTTGTTGTCAGTGTCGGGCGTGACTTCCACTATACTTCTGGGTAAGAAAATTTCAATCGTAGGAAATAGCATGACATACTGAACGCTTGATCCCGTACGGTGTATCTAGAAAATTCAAGAGTTGAAGTTTTTATGGGCCCTGGTAGCAGTAAGAACGGAGACTTGGACTAACGAACAGGTGATACTCGCCTTTCGCTCCACCAATAGCATATGTGACCCCAGAAGTCGCGCCAGTGTCGATGCTATCCATAACACTGCCTGCAACCTACAAGTCTGCACTAAGACGACAATGAGTACAGAGAGAACGTCCTACAAAGGTAGTAACCTACCTTCCAGTATCGACAAGCGCTGAAAAGACTTCCCTACCAAGTTTCAATGTCGTACAATAGTTCATATCTGCAGTATCGCTCAAGGCAGAGGTCCCGGTAATGTTTCCTCGTCGTAGGAGTTCATGTCGAGTATTAAGATTGCGTCGGCCTTCAATCTTCAGTTCCAATCCAGAGGAGTAGGCAGTAAGGTACAGAAAGGTCAAGAACGCCGTCGTAGTAGCTATGGTCGTAGTAGAGAGACGTGGATACTCGTCGCTTGGCCTTATCCTCCTGATGCCGCCATTATAAACCCCGGAAAGCAAAGTAAAGGAAAATGGTAGTGCGCGGAAAGACATGATACACTTGCGGGAATGATGACAGATATGAACCAGAAGGATACGGACGAGGTCAGCGGGCACTGTAGCAGCGAAGCGGGAGCTGCAAGCGGCTGTACTTCGACACCACCTCCCAAGACAACTTCCGATACCTAACCTGACGCCCACCGGTGAAAGCGCTCGCCCTAGAGGGAGCCGCTTGATCACGAGATGGGGAAGGAAAGGGTAGTTAGACAAATTATGTTTCTCTTTTTTCATCTTTTCCGTATGAAGCAGGGTGATATGAAGACACGACACCATTTAGCACCACAAAAAGAGTAATAGAATTATGCACGAGAAATCTACCTTTCGTAGAGCTGCAAAGTAGAATAGCATAGCAATGAGTAGTGGCACTGTCCTAAACAGTCGTAGCATACCTGCCGGATGCCTCAGTGTCTTCGCCCATAACGACACGTTTTCGCCAATATAGATCTTCATGTTGGAGTATGCTGTTCAGCTCAGATAAGCGGGACTCCGGGATTAGCAGGGAACCCTCGCAAACGCGCGAGGGGCTCCATTACAAGGTATCCTACTTTATATACTAATGCTAAATTTAGAAAATATACTACGGAAAGGAGGGGTGGCCGTCGGAAGCGCGGCGCATTTGGTATTTCAACACTTCACCGTCATCAGCTAGGGTGGTAAAGAGACAAGAATAGGCGTTTGATTTCACTGCCCTGGTATTTTTATAAAAAATTCAGCGGGAGCGAACTAAAGGAAAATGGCGGTGCAAGACTGAGACCTATCCTTAGCAATAGTCTATTGTTTAACGCGGGGGGGTTGCCGTTCAAGGGCGTTATGACAAAGCCTTACATAATTTGATGGCAGTCAATTTTGAGTAACCGTGCACTTCCCTTCCTTCCGCTCGTATCTGGCACGCCAGGCGCGTCCGTTTGTCCCTTCGCTCACTACCAGAGCCATTCATGGCATCTTCTTATCGTTGGCAACACCCTCATGGTCTGGAAATACTTCAAGGCATTGTCAAAAGGCTTGTTCCGTCGTGGAAAGATGGACTCACTGACATCCAAGCACTGGCTGTTTCCCGGATTCTCGGTGGCGAAGACGTCCTGCTGTGCACCGCAACTGGTAGTGGAAAATCAGCTTCGTTTGCTATTCCGATTCTTGTACACCAAGAGCTCTCCCGAAATCCAACAGCCTATCCCAGATTTCGCTGTCGGAAACTTCCTGTAGGCATTGTGGTGACTCCGACGAATGGTTTAGCGGCAAATATTGTATGCATCCTGTCTCCTCTACCTATTAGTATCTCTTTAGTAATGATGATAGGTATCTGGACTGAAGGACTTCGGGATCAATGGCCTGGCTTATACCCATGAGACTCTGACAGAAACTCGCAAAGCTGGACTAGCCAACTGCTCAATACCAAAATTCTTCAAATCATCCCAGGTAATGAGGTGTGATTTCTTTGAGCGCTCGTTGGCTGAGGCTGCCAGCCGAACATGAAAATCAGGGTCAAGAGGATTGTTTTGAGTGAGTCGGCCAACCGCATTGTGAAGGTGGTTTCCGACAAGTTGGGTCGCCCAGCATGATAAGGCTGGTCGACAATGGCGAATATTAAAGGGATCATGAGTTCCAGAGTAGGACAGGTCACGTTCTGATCGATACTGGGACCGGAATGAAGGATTTGCTATACCGATGATTGTACATCAGAGTTACGACATGGATTGGCTTTTGCGAGGTTGCCCACTGAGAAAACGGGGTGCCATGCGACGGTGGAGATTTGAGCGGTTATCCTCGTCGCTACGTCTAGGAAAGTCCTTTAAGAATTCACAAGCAAAGTGCCCAAATGAATCGTAAAGTCGATTGATAGCTTCAAGCACTTCTTCCATCTTTTCATTAGGGCTACGCTTTTCCGAGCGAATACGAGGTTGTGAATGTTGAAAGGGTGACTGTAGAGGTATGCTTGTTGAGGGAACGAACCCAGGAAGTCGGTACTTTTCTGCGATGGCAGGATCAATGGGCGGAGGTATGGTTGGAATAGGAAGGGGTGGAGCAGCTCGACGATAAGGTCGGGGTGCCGATTGAGGTGTAGGAAGTGAAGGCGCCGAGTATAATGGAGCATTTTCGACACCATCGATGATATTTCTAAGGTATTCGGGTGATGAACGATTAAGTGGGGGCGGAATGACAGGAATGGGGGGGCGGGGGGCCTTTTCTAGACCATTTACGAGTGGTGGCAGACTCTTGAGGAGTCGTTTGATCCATCGATTAGGTATTCCGAGCTATTGACGCGTGAAAAATAGTGTTGGAGGCTCAAAGCAGATACCGGACGCGTCGTGGTGCAAGTAATTAACGAAATAGGTGTGATCACGTGCCATCAGATTTGTAATAACTGAGTTGAACGGTGGATGGCCTATTTAAGCAACAGACTCCATACACTCACTACAACCTCACCCCCACCGTAGTCGTGTATGTTGCGTCTGTCTACGAGAGACTACCTTAGCAACCGATCGTCTTGATCGTGCAATCAATGGTCCGATCGATGATCCATGTTGACCGCCGTTAGAGGCAATGCAAGGAGCATACTCTCGAATACAGGAAAATAGTATTTCTCTAGCGACTCGAAGAGATTGATATATTGAAGTGGGCGTCTCTGTTCGACAGGGTAGGAGCGGGTATCGCTCTGTTAATATGGTGACGGTATTCCCATTTTTAGCGCTACCACTTGCACAACCTGATTAATGAATTGGATATGTATCTGCCAAAATAAATCGATTTAGACCGTTTAGATGAATAGTAAGATTACAAAGTATGTAATTACAAGGTCCATAAGGTATGATCATCTAGAAGTACTTGTCCCAGAATCCGACTGTACCATTTGTGTGCGCCGCATGCTGTTCGATTCCCAACAACTTCATAACGAGGTTGTATACTTCTACATTCTGGAATGTGTTCATGACATAGGTGTCATCGGAGGTGGAGTGCCAACCCTTGTTGGGCCTGGATAAGAAACGAGCTGAGAGTGACCGGCCGTGATGCAACGCCTTCACAACAGCAGAGAAAGGGCCGTGCGCGACGAACATGGCGTGCATGGATGGTTCCTTGTTGTCGTATCCGTGGTTCTGAGAGACCAATTAGGTCGCGAAGCATCGACAAGTTAAATTACATACGCCTTTGGACATGCCGGTGTTACCCTCTGCCTTGGTTGTCAAAGAATATCCAATCTTGGGAACCACATATATAGGCGCAATTCTATCATTGTTGGCAAATGATACCTCTCTGGCATCGTTTCATGAGTGTAGACATCGAATTTCTCTGGATTTTCATCTGATGCCTTGAGGAGAAGCTCGAGATAGTGTGATGCATTGGCTTCCGGGTAAAACCTCAGTCCCATAGAGGGCCACCCGTCTTCATGTTGAATCATGGTAAGGCCCTCTTCGCCAATGATGTTGTCCATGTACACCAGCTCGGGGTGACTGGTGTCCGTCATCCCATGGTCGCTGACGAAGACGATGTCGACAATGTCAGTAAGATTACGTTGTTCAAGAGCAGTATGCAAGTCTTTTGCAAACGTATCCACTTGACCAAGGGTTTTCTGCCAAAGATCAGCAGCTAGAAAACATTGGATCGGGCGACTTACATTGACTGCTGCGGACATAGGTCCCGTTGCATGGCCGGCTTGGTCCAATGACGGTTCGTACCCTGGTTGGTTTGAGCACAAGGTAATGAGATAAAGAACAAACGTAATACCCATAATCAACTGAGGTCGTTCTTCGAAAGGAAGATCTATCCAAGCTAAGAGCTGTTCAAGCTTTTCAGCAAGAGGGACTCTATCCTGTGTATCGATGAGTTCGGGTATGAAGTAACAATAACGATGTGTTTACCCTCCAAGGAATAAAGTAGGTAGGAACGGCTCCAGAACTCGTCTTGGGCGGGCCCGGCCTAACACCATTGAACATGAAATCATAATCCGAACTCGTAGTCCCTTACCACATCAGATTTGCTGTGATGATTCCTGCCTTTCCAGCAGATTCCCACATCTACGACACAAATTCAGGCTTTCTGTAATACCAAGAGACTAGCAAGCTTACCGGTTCTCCAAACCACCAATCTGGTTTCCAAGACGATGCTTCCTGGTTGTATGGAACTCTTCATTACTTGCCGGATCCCAAAAATTCTTGTGTCACAATCAGCTATGGAAACGAATCCGCGAGTGAGGATACGTACTTAGCTACTATGCCGTGGGATCGGCCGTATAGACCAGTCCTAGGCTGCGGTCAGAGGGATAACGCGACCCTGCATTCGATGGTACCCCACCATCAAAGCCCACATGATTGCTGAAGACGAGGTCAGATATTTTTGGGTGCAGAGGAGCGTATTTGTAACTCCCGGGAACGTCAAATCTGTTCGGGTTAAGCACGGCAATTAGAGAAAGGCTATTTATCCAACGAATAGGAGGTTACCGGAAAAATCGGCTTCATGGCCTTGGCTCGCTCGTCCCTTCTTACTGATATCAAGGAGAATGAGGTGTCAGCCCTACGGTCGAGGTAGTCCGCCCTAATTCAAGCTTGTGAGTATCAGTTGGAGTCATACTACTACTGCCAAACGTACCGTAAGCCGTCTATAGATATAATGAGC
>NW_026848852.1:0-13139 GCF_030435595.1 Desarmillaria tabescens | reverse complement strand
GCTCAAAAAGCAGCAGTGTACCTAACACCAACAACCCTCGAACTAGACGGGAAATGTCCCGTCCTAAACCCTAACCAAAGCTCCGCGGACCTAGACGTTGTGACGAAAAGGATCTTATTCGGGAAATGCCATAATTCCGGACAGGTACTTAGTGTTGTTGTAATCATGCATTCAATTGTCACTAACGCGAACGCCCTAACCAGACATGCGTATCCCCAGACTACCTCGTCGTACCCACCCAAAACGACCCTTCCGTCCTCCCACGAATCATCGCCTCCTTCCGCCGCGCATACACCTCTTTCTTCCCCTCTGACTCCCACCCAACCCTCTCCCGGATATCCTCCCCTGCCCATCTTGCCCGCCTCACATCCCTCCTCACCCGCTCAAAAGGCCGCGTAGTCCTAGGTGGGCACGCCGACCCCGCGAATCTCAGAATGGATGTGACCCTCGTAGGAGTAGACGAAACCGACCCCCTAATGAGCGAAGAGATCTTCGGTCCCATCTTACCTATCCTCGAAATTCGCGATTGGGAGGAGGCCGTACAACTAGTAGACACGGTATCAGGGGCTCCCTTGGTTGTGTATCTGTTTTCGGAGGATGCGGTGGTTAAGGAGATAGGTGTGTTTTTCTCTTTTTCTTTTCGCTGTGGTTCGGCTGATGGGTTGGTGTAGTGAGGAACCGCACCCGGAGCGGGAGTCTCGTATGTGGGTGTACGTTCTTGCAGATGGCTGGTAAGACGCTCTTATCCTGCTGTTGGGCTCATTAACCGGATTGCCCTTTGCAGTGTACGAACTCCCCTACGGCGGCATCGGTGAATCCGGGTGTACGTATCCCTTTCCTCCTCTCGCGCTCGAAGGGAGACTGATAACTCATATCCATAGCTGGACGCAGCAACAAATCTGCCATGGAAGAATTCTCCTACATCCGCTCCCAAATCGACGTTCCCACCTCCGAGTCGTGAGCACCGTTCCACCTCATGTTTATTTGTGAAGTGACATATCATATTTCGCAGCATGGAGTCTCATCTAGAGATATTCTATCTGCCCTATTCGGAGGAGGCGACGGAGGCGGTGAAGAAGACGGGCTTGGGGGTATGTCTTCCGAGGAGTTCGGCTGAGGGGGGTATTATCGAGAAGAGTATGAATGGGTGTTTGTTTGGAAGGGTAGGGTGTGGGGCTAGTGTTATTTGTGCGGCCGGAGTCTGTTTAGTCCTTGGTATTCGTATTTTAATCACAATACATAACATGTCCTTGCAATAAATCGTGCTTTGACGCAAGAGGAAGTATAAACATCAGCAACTCAAAGATCGAATTCGTAGCTTAGTACGGGCGGAAAGAATACGAGATCTCAGACTCCAAGCCACCTGAATGGGTGGGAAGAGCGGCACGTAACAGGCGTGAGGTCCTGCCATTGGTTAATTCCTGTCGACTGTCAATGCACAACGAAAACAAAATGAGACGAGTCAGGAACGCGCTGGAACGAATGAAATGAATCTCAGAGGATAGGATATGCGAGGTTTGTCGTTTCATGGAATTATAGTGGACGAAGGTTACAGTAACTGTTCACAGTGCTCGCTCACTCGTTCCTTCCCATCTTGTTCGACATCCTTACCCGGAGGCTAGCGATTCCTCCCAGTCGTACGAAGAAGATTGTTTGTTCTCGGTAAACATCCCAGAACGTGGAACATTTTAACCCACTCGAGGCGCTGAGTGATCGATACAGGAAGTAATCTATGTGGCGATGAACGGTTATCCAGGGTGAAAGTCATCCGTTCTTCCTCTCGGTTGCCGGTCAAAATTGACATCCAGCACATTCAGAACTCGGTGTTACGACGGTGGATGGTTCCGGAACAGAGATCCTCGAGGCACAGTACATTTGTTCTTTTCCTTGTTGTTCTCATGAGAGTGAAACACGACAGCATGCATATCCGCATTAGCTCTAACCGATCCATGGATTTTCTTTCTTTCCAGATATGTCGACTAAACTTGCTCTCGAGTAAACAAACTATCCCTTCCACATCCAAAAGCCCGCTAGGTCTGAATTTTCATTTTAAAGTGCTGATTACTCCGCCCTCCCCCGCACCAATTCGACCCAAAGATCCTGGAAATTCGGTGCTCAAACATACCGCTTTCTTCGTTCTCAAAGCCACCTCAACTGTGCCTTCACGGTGCTAGTTAGAAAGGGCAAGTATTCGCGTCGAGAACTTGAGCCTGATGCTTACGTTAATCCTGGATTTCTTGACCCACCACTACAAACCATCTTGTTCATCAGATGACAGTCACCCGAGTTGTAGAGAACAATGTCCATTACGCTATGGTTCCCTCACTGGATATTGCCATGCATCAAGTGGACCAAAGGGTTACTTAGTCTCGCTCACTCCACGTTCAACATCTTGAGTATATGTAGGTGGAGGAGTAGAAAGGGAGCTAGAAGAAGTCGCATTTGAACTTTGCTGAGGTTGCAATAACTTGATGCCCTGTGTCATGGTGATGGATAGAGACAAAGATGGATTTCGGACTTTCTGCCCGGGATAGATAGTTGGTTGCAAGTACTTAGTCGAGTTAAGAAGTTGCCAGCCGCTGAGTTAACAGAAAATGTATAATTGTGTCTACCAGCCTAGCTTTCGCCACATATCACGATACTCTGGGAACCTCGAACAAAACAACCTCACCCGACGCTCCGTCCCATCCCGGAATTCCTGATCAAACCGTTCCAGCGCAAACTGTTTCCAATACATCGAGTTTTTCTTTTCCTGCATGTTCATACCTTCTAGGACGATCTTCACTAACGATCCTATATCTCCCACATCCGCATCATGCTTGCTCCGAAGTCGCTGCTCTGTCGATTCCATATTGTCCTTCCATCCCTTCAGCTTATGCAACAGCAGAATTGACAGGGGAATGACCGGTAATCCCTGCTTATCCACGATAGCCTCGGAAAATATCATCGGGAGCTGTAACACTCCCGGCTTGAGGATATCAATCTTCGTTTTCTCCAATTTCCCATCCACGCCAAGGTCATGGTACCAAAGGACCTTCCAGGTAGCTCCGGGTGTTTTAGCGTCCGTGAGATAAAATCGATCCGGATTATTAGTGACCAAGAATTCCTTCAACCACTCTGGTTTGCAGGTATGTGATGACATCAGAATGTCAAGGTCCTATATACACCTTTGTCAGGATCCGCAATCAAGAGAGACAAGTACTCACATTTGGTAGACGGTCATTTCCGTACAGATAGCACGCTGTACTCCCTAGGATCGCAAATGTGCATCCCTCCTTTTCAAATATACGGGTGACTTCTCTGGCGGCGCAGAATACGACAGCCCGAGGGTCTCGCGTTGGAATCACTGGAGTAGCAAGTGCGGTACTAGACTGGGATCTGGTGTCCTGTCCGTCGCCTGGACAATCGGCAATCACAGCCAAACCTGAGAAAGCTTGGTGTCCGTCCATAGGAGTGGCTGTTTCGGAGAGGCCAAGTGATGGTGCGTGTGACTGTTAGAAGGAAAGAAGAGCAGACTCCGAGTCCACTTCGGCACCGTGCTGATCTTTGAATTTCAAATGGTGATGTATGTATTCTTTCACTTCTGGTTACGGCTTACTTCAAGAAGCCATTAGGATTAATTCATTCGGCATAGGCGGAAGTGGATCCCCAACACCAATTCGCAAGATAACGAAACGTACTGGTACAAGTGTTCCTCCTCTCTAAGAGGCGACTAAGTATTAGATAAACAAGCGAACCTGCGCATCCTGTAACAATGCATGACTTTCTTTTCCTTGCCCTCAACGCCGAACAGGACCAAATATTCTGGTACGTGGGGTGAAGCATCCGACAATAACATCGTATTCCAAGGTCACTTCAACTAACCGGTAGATGCAGATAGATGCTCAAAGAATTCGAGTCTGTGCCCCTTCAACTCATTGCCCGTGGAGCATCACTGAAAACTCAACCTTGTGGAATAGCGAGGCCGAAAAACAGGTTCGTGTAGTCAACGGGGACCCTTCATTCACGTTAGGAGTAGTGTGAGAAATCAACGCCGTCTTTCGCTCTCGAAAAAAGATGGCTGTCAGTGGACTCGGATGTGGACCACACATCCAAATGCCAATGCAATAATTGAAGACTCGGATTCGGTTAAGGTGCGGAAAGTCATCCAGCAATCTCAGATCTTCTGTCCGCGAAGCAGCATAAAGAATCCCTTTCACTTCCACAAGTATCATATCGACTACAGGAAAATGTCTGAACAGAAAAGGTGCAGCCCCAATGTACCCGTTCGATACTAGGTATGTCATCTGGTACAAAAAATCTGGTATCAGTAAAACAGACGACAAAGACATATGCTCAGCATCTTACGGACTACAGGCATTCTACAGGTCAGACTGGCCCTTGGGGGCTGCCATCTAGTGTTTAGGAATCGCAGTGATTTGTAGTCTTGATGGAAGTGTGACCCTGACATGTGAATGTAACACAGCTGGCCGGTGACTATTTTGGGGTGGTCAAAATGCATGCAAAATGCATGAAAATGGTATAAAGTTTTGGCACCAGATTTTGCCACATGAAAATCAATAGTTTTAACTAAGCAATATGCAACTAAATTATATAATCTTGCTGGTGTTTAATCCCCGGGAAATATAATCATTTTGCAGTAGCTAGAATGAAAGCAATATTATAAATTCACTCGCACTTTGAAAACCTATTGTTTTGCTGTCTGGCAAAATGCAGGATGTGATCCGCATTTTGACTGATCCGGAATGCCTTATTTAGACTTCTGACAAAATTCAGCCTTTTGCTGCCCACCAGTCTAAATAAAGCATTCCGGATCAGTCAAAATGCGGATCACATCCTGCATTTTGCCAGACAGCAAAACAATAGGTTTTCAAAGTGCGAGTGAATTTATAATATTGCTTTCATTCTAGCTACTGCAAAATGATTATATTTCCCGGGGATTAAACACCAGCAAGATTATATAATTTAGTTGCATATTGCTTAGTTAAAACTATTGATTTTCATGTGGCAAAATCTGGTGCCAAAACTTTATACCATTTTCATGCATTTTGCATGCATTTTGACCACCCCAAAATAGTCACCGGCCAGCTGTGTAAGCATGTAGTTACACCCCGACCGAGATGGAATGAAAAGGAAAGAGGATCAGAGATCTTGGTGGAAAAATCGTCTCATCAGGTGAGTATATTCACCCTCTGAAGTAGCAAATATAATATTGCATCATGCGAGAAGAACAAGAAAACAAAGGGTTGCACACTTACCTCAAGGACGGAAGCTGTGGAGTTGCAAGCCAACAAAGATATGAGTCCCAGGCAATCTCTGATATCGGTGCGATCTCTATAGAGGTTAGAGGTCTAAGAATAACATCATAAATGAAACTGGGGGAATGGGAAACAGGCGGGAATAATAATCTCAGTGAGAGAAATCACGGATGCAACAGATCTTCGTGCATCCAGCCCAATGGGGCCATCAAAATGCAAGGGGAATGTGCGGTTCACCAGAGGATGATGTGTGGGGAAGGAGACTCATGGTGGGAGATTACAAGGTGAAAGAGGAACAACAGGACAGGTAAGAGGAGTATGTCCTGAAACTCTCGAGTGCGGGCAATGCACATCTAAAGGCATTGTTCACGACTCAGTCCACATCCAAGCTAATCGAACATTGGGTTAGCTGGTGGTGGCTTTTGAAAACGAGCATATGGAGCACACCTCAGTAGCATTTCACACTGCATTTATGTCCCAGCATTCCCCAGCGATGGTGAGACTTGGTGTGAGATATGATGGAGAAGAAGTAGGTCTGAGTTTGTAGCAACCTGGGTAGCACATATCTTCAGGCATGGAGTCATCCTGCACGCCAACCCTCTCAACAAGGACTAACTGTTGCTGCCTACTCGCGTGCACGGGACGAGGTGTGGGACTTCTGAGAAAACAAGGTTCGATTAGGGCAAGGTTTTCAGGGTGGGTAATTACGGGCACTTACAGTAAACGGAGTCCATGTTCACTAGCATCCATTCCAGAGGTGCTCCGAGTTGAAGGGTCTAACCCTGAACATGAACATCAGACCATTTTCATCGAGGAAGGACTATGTCATGAATTCCAACAAGATCTAAATAAAGGACACATACTGGGGTACAGGTCGGTCTTGTGCTCTAGCGGATGGGTGGAGGTATGCATTTGAGGAACGTAGGAGGAAGAAAGAGAAAGCATTGAAAATTTCAAACAAGAGCAATCAAGCAGACACGTGACTGGTGGGTTGTTTAATTCAGCAGTTCGGACCGGAAAGCTGATATCTTCCTGGCGAGGGAGCCTCTCACCTCATCTTCCATCAAGAGAAAGGTACATAATTTTTTTTATTCACCCAGACCATCATAGCACACATCCTATCAGTATATAGCAGACTAGGTCAGGCTCTTGGTGTTTTATGCATTATGATTAGGGTGGGGTCCAATCATCGATGTTAGGACTCGGCTTCTCAGTTCTCTGGGGTGAGAAAGTAAGTGAGTTGTCTTCCTCATTGATATCCTTGCGTTCTGCTTTGGTCAATTATCAAAGCCTCAATATGTACCCACGCCAACCTAGCCAGGTACCAAGGTCCTGCCAGGGTTCTGCAGATGGATTCAGAGGCATGCTCAGTTTCATGGGAAGCAGGGAAGAAGAAAACAGGTGACATACTTGTGCATATGCTTGGAGACGATGCATGCAATTGATGATTGACATGATAGAAAGGTGTGGGTGCATATTTGTTTGTAACATATGCACTTCTGACATTCAAGAACGCATTGAGATCCTCATGCATCTTTGATGGGTTTTTCAAGTCAGGCTGGCAGTTTGGCGAAGAGAGTTGGTAGGAAATGCTTCGGCGGGTATATGTGTTCAATCAGTGAAAACTAGTTATTGGGTATACTGGCCAATTTGACTATAACTTCTTTTCCAATTGCTGCCACCTTATTGTAGCTCAACATTTCTGTCGTCTTTCTCTTTTTGTGCTATGGCATATATGGCCGGCTCAATTATCTCACATTGGAATTCTGCAGTCGGGCTCATGTCAGAGATTCTTGACTTAAACACACTCGCCATAAGGAATCACTATGACGATAATCATACAAAGGCAAAATGTCACAATGGATATTTGTAGGTTGCAACACAGTCAGATAAGGATGATACATACAAAGCAGAGTGGATCAGCAACTGTCATCATTGATAAACCAGATGCCCCATGCACGACTGACGAACCACTAAAGCCCAAGCCTCAGCATCAATAAACCTGGCATACGAGAATCACTTACCAATTCACAAATATCTGGATGATCGAAATGATGCCCATCATAATCTACCGGAGTCGTAGAGCACATCTCCCACCAATTATCCCATGGGATTTTGTGGTTTCCCATACGAGCCTCAATACGCTTTGAAAACATCAGAATGATTTACATGTATAAACACAGTGGACGCACGTGGTATCCTTTGGATACACATCCCTAAGACACCATCATGATCATAAGCCAAGCCCAAGATTACGAGGTAAAACAAACAAGGAGAGATGCACTTCATCCCTGAAATCCTCCCACAGCATCTTGCAACTTGTTTCATCTGACTCAACTATCCAATGGCCGTAAACCCTGACAGTACCCTACAGCCAGATCAGCAAACTTGATATCCTGGAGATGATGACGATCTCACCGATTTATCCATGTCAATAGTACAATATGTCAGCATCTTGAACTCTATTCCGTGAATGGTGATCTCCTTCTCCTCACACCACTGCCTCATTTCTCCACTGATTGGTATGCCAACCAGCTCGGCTTTGTATTCCTGAGTGTTGTATCAGAGACATTCGCTTGATGGACCAAGATTGGACCATATGAGGCCATCGCGTATGAGTTGACATTTGTTCTTTCCGTAGAGGCCATCGAGGATGTACAGATAGTAAATATGACTATGGTCTGCAGGGTTCCCCTTCAGATTCATCAGATCTTATAGGATAAAGGAGCTCCGGGACACACTGAGAAGCTGATTGATAGGTACTAAGCTGGCCAGAGTTCAGACATTGTCCAGCATGGAAGCAGGTAGTCACTTATGAAGTGATCTCCTGTGGAGTAATGAAGTCAGTGATGTTTCCTGTGAATACGAACAAGACAATGAGATGAATGTTGCATAAGATGAAAGAACAGTAACTGACTGTAATGCAAAGGGCTAGTCTCGTCCACTCCACATTCAACACCTTGAATATATGGAGGCCGAAGAGTAGAAAGGGAGCTAGAAGAAGTCGTGCCTGAGCTTTGCTGTGGTTGCAATGACTTGACACCGTCTGTCATGGTGATGGATGGAGACAAAGAGGATTTCGGACTTTCAGCCCTGGATAGTCAGTTTGTAAAGGATCTGCCATGTGATGGGTCTTCAACCCAGAAATGAGTATGAGTCGGGCATATATTGCCAGAGAAAGCTAGGTCAAAGACACTAAGGCATGGTAGAAACTAAAGGTTAAGGAAGGAAAAGAGCCAAAAACAGTGCATACATAGCAGTCCGAAGGCATAGGTAAACAGAAAGAAAGAAATGACATAGCTAACTGGTCCATAAAGAATCTGTATCCCTTACATGGCTATGGGTATCAAGTTGAGTCAAGTTGCTGGCTGCTGAGATATGTTGGATATTAAGCTGGTGGCTCATGTGTTTATTTGTAATCAGTCATGTGTACATACCAGTAAATTTTCATAGCTATGCTTTTCTCTTCTTTACTCGATTGACTACATACTTGCTGCTCATGTACTGCATCAATCCCGTATTCGTGTCCTGATCCCTCATGTGCTTCCATACCTGCTAGGATTATTTCAACAAGATACATAACAGAAAATATGGATTTGTGTCTACCAGCCTAGCTTTCACCACATATCACAATACTCTGGAAATCTCGAACAAAACAGCCTCACCCGATGCTTGGTCCCATCCCAAAATTCTTCATTGAACCATTCCAGTGCAAACCGCTTCCAATACATCGATTTTTTCCTTTCCTGCATACTCATTCCCTCCAGGACAATCCTCAACAATGAGCCTATATCTCCCACATCTGCATCATGCTTACTCCAAAGATGATGCTCCATCGACTCCATGTTATCTTTCCACCCCCTGAGTTTATGCAGGAGTAGGATGGAGATGGGAACAATTGTAGTCCCTGATTATTGATGATAGCCTTCGAGCATATCATCAGGAGCTGCAAAATTCCCAGTTTAAGGATATCAACTTTGATTTTTTCCAGTTTCCTATTGAGGGATTTCAGTCGACTTGCAGAGATAATGGTAACTTGTTATCAGGTGAATTTTTGCACGCTATTACACCCATAGCATTTCATGATGAGGGCAAGTCTGAAGCCAGGGTTATTAAGGAGGACTCACGTTCTAACTGCTCCAGGACAAGAAATTTGATCTTCCCTACTCATATCCATGTGTTAACAGCCTCACTATTCATTGAAGGTGAAACTGTATCTGTGCTGACTTGTAACGATCGTAGGTATCTCAACCTCATGCAAATCACCTCGTCCATCCTCCATTGTACCACTAGAATGTGTTTTCATAACTCCCAGGAGATATTCTATGTCCATAAACTAGGATTGGACCTTCGTTTATTCTAACCATGCTGACTTAGTCATCTAAAGTCATTTAAATGCTGATTTTCTCTTAACAATGACAGAAAATGGGTACAAAAGATTGATGTGATGATTCCTAACAGCAATCCTCTACAAATCTATAGCATATAAGGTGCTGCTATCAGCGTCTGACTTCAATAGTCCGCTGCAGTAGGATGAAGTGCATACTATAGAAGCTGAATAACATAGCATATGTTACTGTATCAAATAAGAAAGGACATCCCAATGCCTCGGAGATCAATACAGTCAGCACCATCACTGCATTGGTTGACATTAACGATACAGATTCCTGAAAGCGTGCTGTTATTTCTACACATGCTGTCTGAGTCTGTGGGTACCTTCCTTCCCCAGTTCCCATGTAAGAAAGAAGGCACAAATGCTGAAGTCTACATGAACGACATGATAGGACTGTTAAACCAGGAGTATATCAGATGTATGTATGATAGGCACATGCACTGCTACTAAATTAAACTAAACAACATGGTTTCATCTTGCGACCATCAGGCTGCGATTCATCAATAAATGATTGTTAGAAATTTTATCCAAGTAGGCGCTGTTTGGGCACTTAACCACTCTTTCCTTCCTTCACCCACCAGCTTGGTAGCGATGTTCAGGAATAGGCTAGGGTTGAGCGAAAAACCTCCAGGGGGTTGGCGGTCGGTATTTTACCTATGTGAGCCTTGGAGGGGGTTTTTTACATGGTATTTTACATAGTAAAATACCTTGTCATGTGATTATATAATATATAATATTTTCCAGTTTTCCTACGATTTCTTCGTTTTTCCAAATGCGGTCGGAGTCTCCTAAGAATTCAAGATGCCATGTCATTGTCTCCCTTGGTGCTTCAGTGACCTATGAAAAGTCTTTGAATAATTATCCTTGAGTCTACATAGACCTACAGCCTACTGCAGCTGCTTTGTGGGTGAAAATACTTGCATGTGATCTCTGTATTTTACCTAGCTGAAACCCCCCTCAGGACCCCCTGGTAAAATACATCGTAAAATACTATGTAATTTACTGTAAAAAACCATTTTGGTAAATAACCTACCCTTTTTCCCTCAGCCCTAGAATAGGCAACAAAGAATTTTCCGTGGTTCCAGAAAAGTCACAGCCTCAATTCAAATCGCAGATACTATCAAATCAGTCGGCAGGGGATATGTTGAGTCATCGTTCTGTGGCTTATGTGTGGCATGTATTTTCATATCCAGGTCACATGGACTCTGATCCTCGCCATCACAATCTTGATGCAGAGAAGTTCAGCACCATGCAAGGTCTGAAGGAAGCTTATCGGGACAGACGTATCAGTGCATAGAATAATCATGTATCAGATGTACGAATATCACAGTCTGCAGCACATAGTAAATTTTTTTTGCTGAACCCGGACCGAACCTGGACTGAACCTTTTGGACCTGCACCTCAGGTTCAGGTTCGAGGTTCAAGGGGGCAGCAGGTGAACCTCGAGGTCGAGGTTCGAGGTTCAGGCAAATATGCCTGAACCTGAACTGAACCGGACCATGGCCAGACTAGGCGCCCACATAACTCTCATCCTGGACTGCAGCTTTCAAGTGTTCACCGCCACCAGAAAACCACCAAATGGAGATATGCGCACCACCCATTCGCTGGGACACGATTCCTTTGTCAGAATGTTCAACACCGCGGAAGAGCGCATGGGAGACTGGCGTGGATATCGTGATGTGTGGGCGAAAAATTGGGCTCCTGACATGAGCTTCACATTGTTGTAGCCACCTGTAGGGATTTTCAACATGCCACAGAGCAGCAATACCCGAATGGTTATGGCGGGGTCTTCACTCAGACACTTGTGGACGCACTAAAATCAGGATCCTTGAACAAGGACGCAAAATATATCGACATTATCCATAAGCTACCAAGGCCAAGTACCCAGATGCCAGTAGTTGCAGGGAAACGAATGAAGGAACGTCTTTGGTTTTAGCCGTTCCCTATACCTATTCATTCCAGTGGCCCTAAGGATCGGTTTCACGAAAGAGATGTTAAACTTTGGATATATTTCCTTTTATGACACGATTTCGGGTACTTTGGGATATACGACCACTTAGCTCCGGATATTTCAGTAGAAGTATGTACTTAGTGTAGAGGGTAAAGCAGAATCATCCTTATCAGTCTAATTCGTAACCAACTTGGCAATACTCTAGTCCCTTACAATCCTACCGTCACCGGGGAATCGCACCACGAGGAATGTGACCACGCTGGAACCTCGTTCCATATAACCAGTATCCCACCAGTCCGTTCCTTACACGTCCCCTTCGAACCTGACCAGCTCTACTACTCGTCCTCCAAGAAATCGCGCCTCTTCCAGAGCCAATTCTCCCCCTTGTTCGTCCCTTGTTCATCCTAGCTTGTCGTCCTGCTCAATTTGTTCTTCTCCCCGAGCCCATTCTAGACTGTCAGTATTCCAGGACCTGTTCGTCATCTATCACCGGCGTTAGATACAATGACTGAAATAAACGAACCTACGTGCGTTGTATCCAATATCTGAATTCCGTTTCCTTTCTACTGGCTTACCAAGTTACATGAAGAGGTGTAACCAAACATGGTCGACGCGGACCCACGCCGTCACTCAAAGAGAAGTCGACGCCATGGTGAAGCGCACAGCAAGATACAGAGGTAAGTTATCGGATATCCAACAAGAGAAGATGCACAAGAGTCCAGACCAATTAACGGCCAAGTAGTGCGAAGACATTGTTCTTCCAAGGACAATTAAAAATCATAAACGAGAAATTGTAGTGATTACAGGAATAATTCACTGATCTGCTAAGATTCTAGGCATACTGTCTCATACATGGGATGAAGTAATCTCGTATCAGTAAGATCTAAGTACGTCACCAGGACACTCCACCGCTCCATGAAGTTGACGAATATCCTTATTCAAGTTATAAGCAGAACCTCCACTAGTAGTTCCGCCTGCTTGATCTGCTGGTCAGAGGCCTACCTGAGCCCGGTCCTCCACAGACGTAGTGCACATTCTCGCAGGTAGTGTGAACGTGTACCTCATCGACCACCGGCATGACTAGATATAACGACATAACTGAACTGACGTACCCTTCCTTGTATGTATGAACCTTACCAGTGCATGGATTCTGTTTCCTTACCCCTGTATCCTCCCCCTTCCCCAGTCTTTGGATTTCTCATCACCAAATAAACTCCAAGCCACGATTTCTTGAAGGGCGGGAACCGAAATCGAAGAGCAGCCCTAAAAATCAAAAGTCTAGTCGCACCAAAAGTTCTCACAGGTGACAGATCCGGATTTCTCTCCTACCTCCGCACTTCAAATACGGTATTTCAATACAGAGCAAGCGGAAAATATGTGTTTGTGTCCGTTAGCCAAGCATGTCGTGATCATCCAGTCCTATCAGACACTCGGAATTTCTCCTCAACCTATTCTAATGCAATACTTAGAGTTTAGCTTTCCCTGCGTACTCATCCCCTTCAACAGCAAACCCATCCTGCTCCGAAGACAAAGACAA
>NW_026848851.1:0-13325 GCF_030435595.1 Desarmillaria tabescens | reverse complement strand
TCCCCTAGGTTCACAGCCTCAGCCACTCGCTCGTGGGTTCCCATCCATTCAGCACCATCGAGTCGGTCAGGCCTGACCTTCTTCCAGGGAGGAGGCTCATCAGACAAGTTGACTTGGCTGGAAACCAAGCCCCAGGTGGGTTATCCCCTCGAGGTTCTTTGCTAGGCACCGAGCCTCCCTTCAGTGGCTTAGGCATGAGGTGGTGGTAATCCTCTTCTATGCCATTGGCATCCTGTGATTCTTCTTCCTTAGTTGTTTCAATGGTAAGCAACACGAAAAAATTGGTATATTGTTCATATGGAGTACCTACATATGTATAAGTCTGACCAGCAGTGAGAGAGCATGTACCATGAGAAACTAAGTCCTTGGCCGACGTCATTGAATCGCTTAGTGCGATGCCGGCCTGTCTTTTGACTCCTTGTCTTCCTTGACCTCCTCAATCTTCATGTCCTTTCCTAATTCCTCCTTCTCGGCCTCTTGTAATAGTTGTCGTAGCCATTGAGTGGGGATCTTCTTGTGCAGGGGAGTTTGATGGGGATCCATTTTGATTTGTCCTCTAGACATTTATGATCCTGGCTCCATCCTGTATTTCTGCACTTGAAGCACTGCTTCTCGCTTTGCAACTTGTCAATCTCCATGGGCTGGCCCTGACCTCCATAGGTGACCCTGGTGGCATCCTTCTTGTCACTGGAATTCCCAGAGCTGCTGGCTTTTCCTGACGACATGTTCTGATTGCCTCAACCAGAATTGGTGCTCTGGGAGGTCTTATTGCTGCTCTTCTGGGCTAGACTGTATCGATAATTGGCATCAATCCATTCAATCCGATGTTTCCATTCGGCATATGTTGTGGGGCTCGTTGTCCCTGTGCATGATAGTATCCATGACCATGGGTCATACCGCTGCTTCCACAGTTTCGAACATCTGTTTCTCATCTTTGAACTCGTCACACTCATGGGCCATCTCCTGGAACTTTGAGAAGAATTTGATGGCCATCTTGAAGTCCGACTGCTTGAGCTTCTTCCACTGCTACTTCTTGATGGTTAATTCGGCCACCTTGTGGAAGCGACTGGTGAGAGCATCATGGAATTCCTGCCAGGACAGCAGTCTCCAGTGTGCTCATTTGTGGTCTTGAAAGCAATGGTCTTGATGGGTCCACCACTTTTGGGCTTCTCCCCTAAGGTAGGACTGTGCGAAGGTAATCTGGTATGGGTTAATGCCTTTGCTATTGAGAGAATAATGTTTTGGGAACATGGCGAAGTATAACTCGCAGTGATTGAAGAAGCGATGTAGATCCAAGGATTCCCCATAAAAATATTTGGGAACTGTGATTAATTTGGGTTTAATGTCCTCCCATGGGTTTTGATCTTGTGGCAGCTGCTAAGTGGGGGCATGTTAGGCAGGGATGGTGGTACAGGTGGTAATGGTGGATTCGGAGGCTGGGGGAGTGATCTTAACTGATGGTTATGTCTGGGAGTCAGGTAACCACCCAGACAATTGTGATATGGAATTGGTGGTGGTTGAGAGGGCACTGAAGGAGAAGGATGACCCTTTTCTTTATCAGGATTTGAGGGTCCAGCAGCTTCACTTCCTCCCCCACCAGCTTGGAGTCCTTGGGTCTCCAATGAGTGAGGCATCCAAGCTGGTCTTCTGTAGGGAGTGCAGCCTTGTTTCAGGTCATCCTCATGGCACAGGTTCCAAACTATGACAGCCTGGTGCCAGGCTTCTACTTTGACAATGTTTCTCATGAATAGGGTGTCGCCCATTGCCCTGGCATCTAGATAATCTTCCCCTGCTTTGGTGAGAAGCCACTGGGGGTCTGATACCATGTTTTCCACAATTATCTCATATAAGGGTTCCCACCTCAGAAAGAAGAGGAGGGTGGGCACCGTCTGTACCTCCCTATTGAGTATTGCTCAGACCAGCCTCATTACTTCGGTCCTGATCACACTCATCAGGGGCTGAGGCAGCATTGCGCTGCTTTCGCCACTCGGCAAGGTCGGAGCTGTCGTCGTAGATTTCATTATGGAAATTATCAAGGGCATATCCTCTTTTGGTGTCATCACCAGAACGTCGAACCACAAGTCGGAACCTTCATTCCACAACTCTGATTCTCCTTCTGGCCTTGGTGTCAGTTGGGCGGTCCTCAAGGGGGAGGCTGGGAAGGTCTCAGAGGATGTTGGTCTCGAAATTTTGGACCTGTGCCTCAAGCATTCTTCCTCGGTCCACTCAGGCCTGTCCCTCTGGGGACTGCCTAGCATTTCATAGATCGAACCTGGACTCAACAAGCGTGTTGTAGTGGAAGGTCCAGAGTTGCTGATTGATGGGCTGGGAGGCCTGGAAGGCTCATGGCGTGACTGATGGGGTGAAAGCGGGGATACTGGGGAGTTGGCTGGTGGAGGTACTTGCTCCAATGGTATCGGAGTTGTAGTCTTCAATGGTGTCTCAGATTTGCTGCTGGGCTCCTTCAGGGGGAGGGCAACAGTAGTAATGGCTGGCATGGTGGGCTCAGCCTCGGTCCTTCTGGCCGCATCCTCGGGGCTCTGTATTCTTCTGGGAGCTGAGGGATCTTTCCTCTCTGTGAAAACCCAACCAACAATGTGGGTACCAGGCGATGGGGATTTTGCTTGTTGCTCCCGAGCTAGCTGCAGCCATTCTATGTCCAGGGGACTCATGGCTACCTGCTCTGGTGGGATTTGTGGCAGAGGCCCCAAGATTGAGCTCTCCATCATTGTTTTCAGTGTTGTTGACACTAATCCCACAAGTGTCAGCTTCTGCTTCAAGCCACTCACTTCTGGTATAGGGGTCATTATAGATTTCTTCCCCATCATTCTCAAGGAAGTCCTGGATCCTCCAGCCTTCGATGTCATAGATGTCTTCATCATCACTGCTTGCATAGTCCTCTGCCAGATCCCTTTCTTCTTCTGTTCCTGGCTCATCTCTGATTGCAGGCTGACTGAAGAATGCTGTGGGTGTAGCATTGTCATCTCCAATGGGGTCTCAGGCCTCTGTCACCACAAAAAGTGAGAAAAGTTTACCAAGGATTCTAAGCAGTTGTATTGTATATAAACCAATCTTATCCATTATATAGTGTAATATAATGGATAAGATTGGTTTATATACAATACAACTGCTTAGAATCCCTGGTAAACTTTTCTCACTTTTTGTGGTGGTGATGTCATTGAGTCAGTGTCAGAGAGGGGGATCATCCCTCCAGGTTCTCGTGGGGTGATGGGTTGTCCATCATGAAGGGTTGGGAGTGCAGCTATGTGTGGGTAGGGAAAAATTGTGTATGGTATTGGGAGGTGTGGGAGGTGCGGGATGTAGTGGAACGGGAGTCATGCTCTTCTTTTGTGTATGCGAATGCAACACCTGTATAGCTGTCTGGCAGCAATGACAAGGAGTGCAGCACAAAATACACCAAATGTGGCTACAATGGTAAAGAGAAGTTCTGTAGTAGGCATGCATTGGTCACTCTATCAGTGTACTACACCTGACAGAAAGTGAGGAACATTTTGGATGAGCTTTGGCTAAATGTTAGCCACCAACTCAACAAATAAGATCAAACAAGGACCAACACTTGCAGTTTGGTGGCCAGTACACTTGCAGGTCTGTACTTGTGGGGAAGAGCAGGTAAGCGAACTTAGATAGTCACGAAACACGGTGAAGAGGCTCTGTGCGTGCCAAGCTAAAAATGCACTAGCGTATATAACACTAACACACCCACACTCACACTCACACACACACAAACCCTCAGTAGTTCGGGGGTGATGTGCGATACAAGCACATAATAGCAGTAGTATTGAAAGAATCCTTGCACGTTACAATATAATATAGTGCGCTTAGCAATATAATAATCTTCTAAGTCCAAATGCTTTTGGAACAGGAGGTGAGCGACAGAATCGCTTGGCCTCAAGGCAAAAGTATTATTTCGCAAGCCCCCAAATGTTCTACAAGAATGTATAACCCTCAAAATACGTCGCGCGCAACACACAAGTGTCCACAACATTTCACAATTCACTTGACACAACTTAAAGCCTTGCGCTCCAAGCAGAAAACACTTCAAAACCCATTCGTAGATCCACAGGGTTCTAACCTATGTGATCCAGAGATACACAAACACAGAAAACATGTTCACAAGCCACAGGGTTTGAACCTATGCCACTTGGGAATAAACCAAAAAAAACCTCAGAGATTACTGACAAGCCAAAGGGTTCGAACCTCTGCCACTTGCAATAACTCAGAATTCACAAACAAGTTCCAAAAACACAAATGCACATTCAAGTTATCACAATACAATATTCTCTAAGTAGAGCACAATCAATTACTGTACTTTACTTGAACAAATCAAGCGTGCTTGAGCAAGGCGTGCCTTGCGAGCCCTCAAGGTGTTCAAAATAATTCTCAGTTCAATAATATTCTCTCGCTCGAAGCTTCAAATAAAATCCTTTCGTCGTACACTAAGTGCACTGCTTCGTAGTACAACTGCAGGGGTCTGAAAACTTGCTAACTACCTGTAACTACCGCTCTTATATTTACCGTTAACTATATGAAATGTAAATACTGAAAATAGACAACGCTCCACCTCGGACTCCCTTCTCTTGCATGCCATGTCAGCTGTAGTGATAGTAATCATTATTTTACTCAGCACTCCGTGTCGGCATGCATGCTACCGCTGTTTTCTCCACTTGGCAAGGCCTAGCCTCATTGTGCCATGCGGCATGTGTCTTCTTATTGGCTCTGTGGATTTAATTACAGTGCCATGCAACTTATCTAGTGAGCGAGTTTTATTTTATTGGTTGCCATGCAACCATTTCTAGTTTAATATTTCATATGGGCAGCAGGTTTTATTTCTCTCCAGCCGAGAACTCCTTAGAGTATTTGGACTTGTTGATTCTTCGTTCAGGATGATGTTTCTCGGTGATTGCCAGATCGGCAGGGTTCGCGCGTCATAGATCAATGTAGCACGAAGCACCTTCAATATATTATCTTCAGTGAATTTAATTGAGTGATACACTGCAGAGGAGGGCACAGTGTGTGTGTATAAGCACTGAGACTGCACACTTAAATGACACAAGTGTGCTGCTCTAAGTCTAAGCCATGCGCTCTACTCATATTATTTTTATTATAGTGCTTTCTGCCTCAGTGTGTAGTGCTCTATGCCTTACATGCACTCTAATATTATTCACGGGGCACACACATGTTTGCATTCCTAGAATTCGCAAAATTACATGTGTGAACACGTTGCACACATGTCAATGGAGAACGGTTGAGTAGATTAAACCTTAGCCAAAGTGTTAGCCACTAACTCTTATCGACTTAGATCGTACTAGGATCCTCACTCGCACTTCGGTGAGAGATACTCTAGCAAGTCAAAGGCGATGCAAGTCGATGGGACAGATAGTCACGAAGGACGGAGTTCGATGTTAGGTAGATTAAACCTTAGCCGAAGCTGGGTTTCAGACCAGCTAAGGCTCTACTTAAATACACGTTGGTAGACTATTAATAGTACTGTGAGAAACTGTCTGTTGTGATCGCACATGAGTAATCGGGCTGAGTAAAACGAAGAAAAATGAATAAACCGTAACATTACCCCCTCCCTAAGACTCGTTCGTCCCGAATGAGCTGTGAGACTCCTCGCTATCCGATTCGTAGGACTCAATGTCTGAGGTCCGTTGGTCGTCCTCCCAGTTTTCGGTAACTCGTTGTAGGAGGTTCACGTCGCTTTCCTCATCCCTTGGGGGGTCGAAGAGTATCGGAGGATTTCGATATGGTCTTTGTTCCCATTGTGACACTTCGATCTCGGCTTTCCTCCTTTTCAAGTATGAATCCCTGACTCTGGGATCGTTAAGCCGTGGGTCTTCTTTGCGTTGGATGCAGGGCGGTCTGACCGACGAGAACGCCTCGCTCAGGTGCTCCTCTCGGTATCGCGCCATTTTCTCCTTGAGTGCTTGGTCCATCAACTCGGAGATGTCTTTTACGAGTCGTTGGAACGAGCTCGTGGTGGAAAGATGCCCAGGTGTTTGTCCCGCGTCTGATGCCGCTGCTCCCCCTACCATATTGAGTTCTTCGGAGTGAGCTGGGGCTGAACATTGGGATGAGTAGACCGTGATAATATCCGAGACGCATGGGGTATCGGGTTCGTGGTATTGGGCGAGAGAGTTAGGTGGTATTTTATCGTCTCGTCCAACTGTTTTCCCCTTGTTATTGACCATCCAGATGATCTTCTGAATGCGGGCTTCATAGTCATTCACGAGTTCCTCAGCATTGGCCATGTCCGAGCGTTTTACCCATGAGTTCTCTTCCCTCAGATATCCTTTCCACTTTACCAAGTACTCGGTGATGGTACGCCGGGTTCGTCCTCGACCGATAACTCGATCCCGTTCCCCTACAATCTCCTCAATCTCGTACTCCTCCTCGTCATCAATCAACTCTGGCGGTGGCCTTTCAGGATACGGTTGATTTGGGAATTTGGGGGGATGATATGGTGTAGGAGAGACTCGTTGAATCGGTTGTGAATCTTCCAGGCGGTAGGGAGTTTGAGTTCGTAGGCCGAAGCCCCCTTCTTGGCGATGATGGCGAAGGGTCCTACGCGCCGATCCCCTAGCTTTTTGGTCGGTCGAGGAAGATTCAGGTTGGTGGCGTCCAACCATACTTTATCCCCGACTTCGTACTCCACGGCCTTGGCTTTATGTTTGTCGTAAGCCGTCTTCATCGATTCCGCCGCCCGCTCCAGAGATTCTTTGGCTCTTTCTTGTACTTCTTTGATCCCCTCCACTAGTTTGGATGCTGCAGGAACGTTTTCTGGTCGTTGGGCCATCTTTATGACCTGTCCGTCTCTCCGAACACTACTTTAAACGGGGAAAGCCCGTGGCCGAGTGTTTTCGATTATTGTGAGTGAAGGTGGCTAGCGGTAACCATTCGCTCCAATCATCTTGTCGGTAACCTACGAACATTTTGAGGTATTTCTCGATTTCTGGTTAACCCGCTCAGTCTGTCCATCGGTTTGAGGGTGATAGGCCGTGGAGGGATTTCCGGTACTTGGATCAAGGCGTAGAATTCCTTCATGAATTTGGATACGAAGATAGACCCCCGGTCTGAAATAACCTTCTCCGGCATCACCACATACAGCACATAGACGTGGTCCCTAAGGATTTTAGCAAAGCCCTGGGACGATAGCTCCTCGGTGCAGGCGATGGGAATTAGCGTCTTTGGAGAACCTGTCAACGATCACTAGGATGGAGTCGTCCCTCGTGAGTTGGGGAGTTAGTGATCATGTCCATGGATATGTGGGTCCATGGGCGTTCCGGTATTTCGTTCGGGTGAAGCAGTGCCTTTTTAGGTCGACGATCTGCTTCATTCATTGGCAGACCTCACATCCTTTTACATATGCCTCCACATCCTGGACGCATCCGGGGCCACCAGTAGTCGCGCAGATAAGCTCCTTAGTCTTTTCTACCCCGGGATGTCCAGCGGTAACATGATCATGTCGGAGGGCTATGATTTCCCCTCGAAGGTTTCGGTCCCTGGGGATGTAGATCCGCCCATCATACCCACAGTAGGCCCTGCTCTCTTGAGACCCCTTTTTCGTGATTAAGGGAGTCAGAGATACCTCGGTCCCATTGCGAGGGTCTATGAGTAGCCAGCTTTATCTTCTCCTGTAATTCTCCCTCGGTGGGCATGACCAGGGCTCGAAAGTGTTCGGGTTTGAGAACCGTTACGTCTTTATTGTCCTCCTTCCCTTGGGTCGTGATCTGCCCGTCTCAACAATAGGTCCGCTTTTCGGTTCTGGGCCCCCCGGCTTATGGTGTAGCGTGAATTGGTACTCTGCCAGTTCGGTCACCCATCGGGCCTGTCGTCGATTAAGTTTTTTGTGGTTTCTGGAAGTACTGGAGGTTGGAGTGGTCCGTCCAAATCTCAAAGTCTTCGCGGGCGCCCAAGAGATATTGACGCCACTCCTCCAGTGCAATCATGATGGCAAGAAGTTCCTTGTCATAAATTTCATAATTGCGTTTGGTGGTGGACAAGGCTTTGGAGAGGAAGCCACCGGTCGCCACTTTTCATCTTGCCATTGGGAGAGTACCGCCCTGATCACCCCTTCACTTGAGTCTGCCTCCACTCTGAATCTCCCTTCGTCCAGGGGTATAGCCAGTACCACGTCCTCGCGGAACAACTCTTTCAACTTCTCGAACGCCTTCTGTTGCATATCCCCCCACTTCCATTCTACCTTTCCCATCAGAGAGGTCAAGGGTTTAACGTGCTGGCTGTAATTGCGGATAATCGTCGATAAAAGTTGCAAAAGCCCAGGAATGACTGCAATTCCTGTTTTTTGGACGGTACAGGCCAATCCAAAAGGCCTGCAATCTTTACGGGGTCCATACGGACTTTCCCTTCGCTGATGAGCACCCCAAGATATTCGGTCTCCTCCACCTCGAATTCACACTTCTCCGCCTTTAGGAATAATTTGTTATCCCGAAGTATCTTCAGCCACTTTTTGGTACAATGCGTCGGTGATCTCCTTTAGTCTGGGACATGATGAGTATGTCGTCTAAGTACACGGACACTTCCCCTGCCGCGATGAGATCCTTGAAGATGTCGTTCATCATCCACTGGAACGTCGCAGGGGAGTTCATAAGCCCAAAGAACATTACGAGGGGTTCGTAGAGACCGCGATTGGTTCGAAATGCGGCCTTCCACTCGTCCCCTTCTTTGATCCAGACGTTATTATATCCCCATCATACATCCAGCTTGGTGAAGTACTTGGCTTTCTTCAGTCGATCCATCAATTCTCCGATCAAGGGCAACGGATACCGATTCTTGATGGTCATCTCGTTGAGTTTCCGATAGTCCTGTACCGGGTGGAGCTTCCCATCCTTCTTCTTCACAAAGAAGAACGGCGACGCCATGGGAGATTTTGATGCCTGGATGTGACCCGTAGATAGATTTTCATCGAGGAACTTGTCCAACTCCTCCTGTTCCATGGGATTAAGGGGGTAGACTTTACAGTCCAAGTTGGCATTAGCATTGGGGATTAGTTCAATAGCGTGATCCCAGGGTTTACGCGGGGGAAGTTCATCAAAGTTTTCCTTCGCGAAAACGTCCCGGAACTCTCTGATATTCTTCAGGTACTATTTCCTCGAAGGATTTGGCCATCTTCTTAGCGTTGGCCTTAGTGCCCATGGCTCGAACGTGAAAAGCCTCTTCAAAATCTATTACTAGGATGGTATCCCCTTCCTCGTACTCTTCCCATCGAGAAGACGGGTCTGTATCCGGTAAGTGGAAAGGGATTTTATGGCAGGTGCAGCGGGCAAGGGTAACCGCCCCGGTATCCCAGTCGATTAGCAGGTTGTGCCGTTGTAACCAATCATGCCCGAGAAGAGAGGGGTGGTGCCTAAGTCGACCACAGCTAGCTCGATCCTTTCCACGTGGTCTCCAATTCGTAGGCGTACCTCGGCGTACTCGGTGATATCTCCCCCTTTGTTCCTAGTGCCATCGGCATTATAGACGGGACCACTCGGGCCACGGTGTTTAAGGTTAAGCGCATGATCGCAGCCCAGGTCCGGTCTATTGAGCTGCCGGTGGCACCGCTGTCCACTAGGGCCTTTATCGCATGCATTTCCTGAGTATCCAACGTTTCTAATTGGATGTTAATGGATACATTGCGTCCCTTCCTCCTCGTATGTACATAGGCGGCTTCTTCAGATCCTCCATCCATTCCCACTTACTCTGGGCTTCACTGGCGTTTTCTGGCTGTTCCTTCAACGCTTCCCATAACTCGGTTGTCACCTCTTCCGTCCGACGAGGGTGCACCCACCGCTTAAGGGTAGCGAAGGCGCTGGGTTCATCCTTGGCCAGCCTTAACGCCTGATGGGTCCAGTGCGTTCCGAAGGGTTCATAGTAGGTGTCGAGGATGGCCCTCCTGATCTCGGGTGTTAATTCGGGATCGGGGGTCACGGTAGACTTCCCCTTGGGCGTAGTGATCGGGATATCGGACCATAAGTGGGCTTCTTCGTCTTCGACTTCCTCCAGCGAGACGGGGGGTTTTCTTGCCTCGAGGTGGCAGTTGGTCACTGGGCCGGTCGTAAAGGCCCCCTCGGCGGCATTTGGGTCACCTTCCGTCGAGTTGGGGGAGGAGGGCTCGCTGCCCTGTGTTCAGCCCTGGCCGAGGGCGCTTGTGCTCGGCGTTGTAACCTCCACTGTGATCCTGTACTTATCCTCATTCCTAACGCCGACGGTACTCTCAGAAACTCGAGGTAGACGCACACATATTGGCTCCTCGAGGGGGTCGGCATTGTTTGCGGATGAGGCCACTACTAAATGTAGGTGGTCCCCTCGATTCCCAGCCTCAGCTGCTTTTCCACCACTGATGGGAGGAACAACCTGTATGGAAGGCCCACCCGTCAGAGTCGTCGGCCGATTCTCCCTGCTGGGGCGACGACCACCACGTCTGGCATCCATCTTGTCCTGACCTGAGGCGCTCGCTGGGTTCTCCAGAACTTTCCCCGTTCGGTCAGGCGGGGGTGTCAGAGGTGGACCAGCCCCTAAGGGTTCAGTGCTTGACACAGACCACATCGTGTGGCGGAAATCCCCTCCTACGCCGTTGTCGTTTTGCGATTCTTCATCCTTAGTTTCTTCTACTGGTAATGCAGCGAAAATATTGGTATATTGTTCAAACGGGGTATCTACATACATAGTATAAGTCCTGCTAGAAGTACATGAGCGCGCACCAGATGAAACTAAGTCCTTGGCCGACGTCGTCGAATCGCTTATTTCGACACCGGCTCGTCTTTTGACAACTTCTCCTCCTTGACCTCCTCGACCTTTGTGTCCTTTCCTAGCTCCTCCTTTTCGGCTTCAGCAAGTAATTGTCATAGGCGCTGGACGTTTGGCTTTTTACGAGGTGGGAGTTTGACGGGAAGCCACTTTGATTTGTCTGTTGGACATTTGTGGTCCCAGCTCCACCCGGTATTGCCGCACTTAAAGCACCACTTGTCGGACCGCAGCTTATCGATCTCCATCGGCTGCCCGGCACCGCCATACGTCGTCCCTGTGGCATCCTTCTTATTGCCACTGAAACCGCTTCCCTTCGATTGGTTTTGGTTGCCTCGACCCGAACCACCTTGGTTCAAGGAGGTCTTACTGCCCAGTCCTTGGGCGACGTCGTATCGGTAGTTGGCGTCGATCCTCAGGACTCGCGCCTTCCATTGAGCGTAGGTTGTGGGGCGCTCATTGTCCCATGCATAACCGTTTTTCGCACTGTCAGCCTTATCGCCGCTTCGATGGTCTCGAACATCTGCTTCTTGTCTCCGAACTCCTCGCACTTGTGAGCCAGCCACTCAAACTTCGCAAAGAATTCTACCACGGACTTGAAGTCGGACTGCCGTACTTTCTTCCATTCCGCCTTCCATATCATTAGCTCTGCAACTTCTCGGAATTGGACTGTTAGGTCATGGGAGAATTCGTCCCAGGTGGGGAATCGCCAGTGGCCCTGAGGGTCCCGATATCGGTAGTACTGGTCCACCCACCACTGTTGGGCTTCACCTCGTAAATACCCCTGCGCGAACGTAATGTGGTAGGGGTTCTGCCCTTGATCGTTCATGGTGTAGTACATTGGAAACACCTGAAAATAGACCTCGCAATGATGAAGAAACCACATGATGTCCGAAGAGACCCCGAAGAAGTATTCGGGTTGAGTAATCAACTTCGGCTTCACGTCGTTCCATGGGTTATTAGCCGCTCCCGAGGCCAATTGCCACGGCGGAATGGGGTCCGGAGGTGGCGGTGGTACTGGCGGAATTGGCACATTTGGTGGTCGAGATAATGAGCGTAGGTGAGGGTTATTGCCCGGCGGGGGGTACCCTTCTGGATACTTGGGCGGAGGCGGCGATGAAGGCGGTGGTTTCGGCACCGTGGACTCTTTCCCCTTCTTGGACATCCCTGCGCCAGGGTCATCCCAAGCGTCATCGGGGTCTTCGGGTCCTGCTCCCGCCCAGAACTCCTCTGTCTCCAATGGGTTGGGCATCGGCTGTGGTCGTCTGTACACCTCACACCCTGGCTTAGTATCATCGGGGTGTACCTGGTTCCAAACGAGGGCCACTCAATGCCACGTCTCCACTTCCAGAATATTCTTCATGAGGTACACGTCCCCCATGCTCTTCGCATAGCGGTAATCTTCTCCCGCCTCCGTAAGGAGCCACTGGGAGTCCCGCTCCATGTTTTCCATCATTATTTCGTACAGCCTGTGCCATGGGAGGATTCTAAAGATTGTCGGGAGCAGAGCTGCTGGGTCCATCAGGACCGTTCAGACCGCCTTCATCACCTCGGCCTCGAGGGAACTGTTTGGCGGCCGACTCGGCATCCTTGGCCTCCTTCCTCTCTTGGGCAAGTCGGTCGATCTCCTTGTTTCTTCTCCATCGCCCGATGTCGGAGTCGGGGTCACTGATCTCTGACTCATAGGCCTGCCAGGCTCTTCTTCGGGCTTCGAGGTCGAGACCGGCTCGTTCGACCATTCGGAGTATCGGAGCGCTGCGGCTCGTTGTCGGTTTTCAATTTCTGCTCGGGTGGCATCGGGCTCAACGGGGAGGTCATAGAAGCCATGGGGCCCGAGGAGGGCGGCGATTTCGGCACATTTAGTGCGTGTGTCTGCCACTCTTGCTCGGTCCATTCGGGCCTCGATTTCTGGGGCGAGCCGGGCATCTCGAGAGAATTCGAGGGACTCGACGAGCATGTGATAAAGGAGCGTCCATGGACGCTGGTTGCTCGGGACGGGGTCGGTGAATGCTCGACCCACGACTGACGGTGTAAAAGCGGGGATGGGGGCAAGGTCTTCGGCGCCGGCAATTGCTCCAAGCTCTTCGGAATCGTAGTTTGGGAACTCCTCCCAGAGCTGCTGATCCGTCGGTTCAGGCCTGGCGACGGTGGTAGAGGGCGCTGGGGCCTCTTCACGGACGGGGATAGTGAGGCCCCATGAGGTCGGGACTCTGGCCACAGGAGCTTCTTCCCCTGGGTCAGCATAGACCCAGCTGGTGCTGGGGTGCCAACCAATGGGCGGTCCTCTGTCCGCGGGCCAAGAAAGAATGGATCTTGCTCCATCTGAACGGGAGGTAGGCACGGCGGAGGCCCCAAGCCCAGCTCTCCGGAATCACTGTCGTAGTCGTCTTCTTTCCGCTCCATATACCTCCTGCGCTCGCTTCCCCTGTCGGCGTCTGTCCACCTTGTTTGAGACCTTCCGCTCCAGTTGTCTCCGGTATCGGTTGCATCCTCCTCCTCGTTCGGGTAGAGGTCACCAAGGAGGTCTTCGAGTCGGATTCTTTCGAGCTCTGTGAGCT